>NC_068355.1:42911340-43211340 GCF_020536995.1 Dreissena polymorpha | reverse complement strand
CAACCAAATCTGTCATAGGTATGGGTGCTTTAACCGAAATAGAACGCCGTTGCTTAGGCAAAATTAATATTTGCCATTTCTTTGAAATGTCGAGCTATACGGATGCGAACCACATATACACAATTCAAAGAGAAAATAATATTTCAGTCGATAATCTTGCGCGAAAATTACCAACATTTATAATAGAGATGAGAAACATGTGTGTGGGTAGAAGCAATTTTTAATTCTTGACGGAGAACGTATCTTAAGTATTTCTTCAAATTATTGTGTGTTTATGTAATTATTCTAATTATTGTGTTTGAATAACATATTTAAAACACAATAATAAAGGTAAACCGTTAGATTCCTAAGAATAACTCAATCACAAACATGAAAAGTTAGGTTTTATATTCACTGCAATGGCTTTTCTAAATACGGCATTTGAATATACCATAAATAAAAACAAAACATCCATTTTAAGACACGCATAATGCTTGAATCAAACGTGCCTCATTCTGAACCAACTGATAATGGAATATTCATGTAATCTCGTTGTGATAAAATTTAAAATTAGCGTTTTTAAAGTTCGACTTTGATTACTTGTTGAAAGTACACACAACGGTTTTTTAGAGGAGGAATTACTTTTTCGGAATATTATTATCTTTGAAATTCCAGGCATTTTAATGGTTAAACCAGTCGATTGTGCTTATCGATGTATGTTATTCTGAGAAAATTTTGTGACAATGTAGTAAATGCAGGAACATAGCCATGTGGTCTATGGCGTTTTTTAATACACACTTAGATATTTAATATGGCGCTAGATATGAGACTTAGGAAACAATTCCCTAGTTTAGCAATATGATAAATTGGTGCAAAGAAAACATACCTGATCTGTATGAAAGCAAATGTAAAACAATTCAATACATGTATGAGTTTTTCATCTTTAAAATAAATATCGACGTTTTTTACTTAAAAAAAACGTGGGGAAAAATAGGACAACATTATTTCGACAAACTATACTTGTCAGGATCGACTTACGACATACTTACATGCGATAACTCATATATAAGCATCTCGCGTAAATAGGTGATGGACTTTCACCGAGTTAGCTATAAAATATTTATTTTAGGTACTTATACGTATCGATAATAACAACAGATTGTTTTAAACCTTAACCATTAATTGAAAAATAACAGGATAATTTAATTTGCCTAAAATAAAATAATAATGAATTATCAGTGTACAGTATACGATATTGAAGATCTATCATGATGCCGTTATGCGTGTTTCAACTGAAATATGATAATTACAAATGTTTTTATAGATATATATTTGTATAAAACAGAAACGATGTTTAGACTGTCAATGATTGTCTCCCCCAGGGTTGATGAACTAACGTCTGACCCAGTGTAGAATATACAACTAAACAAACTGTCTAAAAAGGATCAAGTTCTACAAATAATATATATTTCCTGACAAGTCTGTACTTATAGATAAACCGATTTATTTTGTGACGGAAATAACCAAAGCAATCCGATTTGCTTTTCATACAAAAGCAAAAATCTTTAATTGAACGCTTTTCAAGATGACTCAATCATAGCGTCCAAAAGAACGCACCAAAGACAGGTTATGCACTTTATTAAGTTGCACTTTTTTTGCTAAATTATGAGAACATTTTATAACAAAAGATAATACAGCGTGCATACTGATTGTTTGCAATGCAAACATACGGTTTTGTTTGATGCAATTTAACAGCCTTTGCTTACTTTAGGAAAACGACTTTGTTATAGTTGTTTATTTCTTTTTTTTTTCTTTAGTTAAAAGGTCATCCTACGAAGGTTGCACTTTTTGCTGATAAGTGAACGTTCAAGCGAGTGTTTATAATTTCAACGTCAACATTTATTTCTCTCAAACCAACATATTAATATGACCAAGAAATGTTAAAAGAAAATTTATTTTACACGGTTTATATATGACTATGTGTCGTATAAACAAATCTGCCAATACTTTTGCAAATTGCTTAAAGAGCACATGTCTTGTGTACATGAAGGAATTTTGTACTGACAGCAACACATTATCAGAGATCGAATAAAACTTGTCTTTCAAAAAAATTCTTATAGTACATATTATAGACGTTCATTTTGTTTTTTGATTAATCAAAGTTAAATATGGTTTGAAAAACAAGCAACCATATATACTCGCTGAAATATAATAAAGTGATAAACGATAAGTTGTGTGAAATGCTAATTAACGTCATTATGATGCAGTATAAAAGTGCAAAGAACGCAACGAAAGAAACCGAAACCACATATTACTTGCTACATAGGAGAAAAACATACACATCAATATGTATAAATAAAGAGTTTTACTTATTGTAAATAATTTATTGGCGAGAGTTTGGCAATTCGATTAGGATATAAAGAAATTGAATTTGATAGTGTAGTGGAATTTTACTTGATGATGGGGTTCTATCATATATGCTTTGACAGTGTTTAATTAAATTAAGCAAACAATTTTTCTTTACAAAAATATGTACATATGGGCCGCGTTCTGAGAAAACTGGGTTTAATGCATGTGCACATGTCTAACGTTTAAACGTTATACAATGTTTACTGTTTTGCGTTTTTTACTTTCGCTTATAATAATAAGGTAATATACAGAATAATTGTTGCAGTTGTCTTCTAAGCAGATGTCAATCAAAACTTGCGTACACATGTATACACTGTATGGCTACAAGTGAAAAAAAAGTATATTAGTACCTCGAACTGTATTGAAACAAAGACTTTAGTGTGTTACCCTTTTGAGCGACTGGTGATTACATATAGAAGTTTCAAAACACAAACCACTTGATATAACTTAGTTATCTGAAACTTTATATTTCTCTATGCTCTCCGCTACTCACATTATTTCATTAAAGATGATTGTTTTCGTAAGAAGCATATGGTTTTCCGTTGTGGATTTATATGCCTAATGGTTGATGTTCAGTTTTTTAATATAGATAAGTGCAGGTAATTGCAATTCTATAATGCATCATCAAAGCTTAATTCGTACTCCGTAGGCATTTGTTTTATCAAAGGATATTGGCATGTAATTTTAAAATTGACAATTAATTGACAAACAGTCCCTGAGCATTTATATTGATGTTTAATCACATTTAGACAACTCATATGTATATTGCAATTCTTGGGGGCTAAATGTTAACACTGAAAAAACGAAGATTATGGTATTTCGGAAGAGGGGAGGGTTAAAAGATAACGAAAAATGGACATACAATGGTAATGAAATTGAAGTGGTTGATAACTTTAACTACTTAGGAACGGTTTTGAATTACACAGGAAATTTTAAATTAAACCAGGAACATTTGGTTGGTAAGGCCCTTAAGGCAATGAATGCATTATTGTTTAAATGCCATGATTATGACATAAAACCGAAAATATTTTGTCAGTTGTTTGACTCTTTTGTTGGCTCCATATTAAGTTATGCTTCAGAAGTATGGGGATTCAGATGACATTGAACGCATACATTTAAAATTTTGTAAACGATGTTACAGGTTAAAATAAATACATGTAATGTAGCTGTTTATGGAGAATTAGGGAGATATCCATTGTATGTAAACAGGTTCGTTAAAATTATCAAATACTGGTTTAAAATTATTTACAATGAAAATATCACAATGCAAACTGTTTACAAACAAGCTATAAATGATTATAATAAAGGTTATACAAATTGGGTCTCAAATGTCAAGAACATGTTAAATAATTTTGGATTTGGTTATGTATTTGAAAATCCAAACGTTGTTAACGTTAATAGTTTTATTAGCGAGTTCAAATGTAGACTTGTTGATAATTTTAAACAGGAGTGGTATGGTAAAATGAATAACAGTTCTGTATTAGATATGTATAAAGTCTTTAAAACCTCATTTGAATATGAAGAATATTTGGACTTACTTCCTAGACGTTTGCGCCTTTTTTTTGTTAGATTAAGAGTGTCTGCACACCCGTTGCGAATTCAAACTGGCAGATACGCTCAGAATAACATACCACGAAATGAACGTTATTGTTTATGTTGTAATGAATCTGATTTAGAAGATGAATACCATTTTATATGTATATGCCGCTGCTTCGCTGATTTAGGAAAAAGATAAAAAAAAGATATAAGCCGTATATTTTATATCAACCCATCTGTGTATAAATTCCACAGTTTATTAGTTTCGTGTGACAAAACGGTTATTTCTAATGTATGTAAATATATCAAAGATGCTTTTGTTTTAAGAAATACCTTGCTTAATAATGTTGTTTAATAAATTTCAGTACCGCCTTGACAGAACCTTAGTGTTCTTTCGATTGATTGTGTTTATTTGTATTTGTATTCTTACATGACTATTTCTATGTTATGTAATGTTATGTTGTTACACCTATTTACGTGACAGAAAGTATGTGAATATATATGTATGAAGACGATGTACTTTTGTATAAGTCTGAATAAACTGTCTGTCTGTCTGTCTGTCTGTCTGTCTGTCTGTCTGTCTGTCTGTCTGTCTGTCTGTCTGTCTGTCTGTCTGTCTGTCTGTCTGTCTGTCTGTCTGTCTGTCTGTCTGTCTGTCTGTCTGTCTGTCTGTCTGTCTGTCTGTCTGTCTGTCTGTCTGTCTGTCTGTCTGTCTGTCTGTCTGTCTGTCTGTCTGTCTGTCTGTCTGTCTGTCTGTCTGTCTGTCTGTCTGTCTGTCTGTCTGTCTGTCTTAAATGTCATATTGGAATAGTGCTAATTTTTAATTGAATGGATATGTGATAAATGTACCTTAGGCGACAAATACTATCTGAACTAAGAACATTACAACATGCATCCTGTGTTAACGGAGCAATTATGCTCACAAAACACTTTTATATACCAATATCGTTTCGGAACATGAAAAGTTGCGGTTATAAACAAACAAACATAAAAATATTGATATACGACTGTCATTCTGTGTGTCGGCAATTTGTAACTCTGAAAAATAAACGTACATGTAATGGCTTAAAAGTCCGTTGCAAGTATCTAATTAAATTATAACGCAATGTTATGGTTTTGAAACATATTGTTTTCTTTTCATGTTTGTAAGTTGGCAATTACGTTGAACACCAATGTATTTATATTATTATATACATGAAACTGACTTTCGTTTTGTGGGTTGGGGTATGTGATTAATATATAATAGTATTGAACGTTTTTGAAATGTTGATACAAAATCGACGTTATTTAGAAATAACCACATATAATTACTAAACTATGCATTTGATCTCAATGAACCTTTACTTAAAAAACTAAAAAGGAATTTTTGTCACAGTAATAAATACTATCATTGAAGCTAAGAAGTAAACTTTAAATTTATCAAGCAACTGATCAATAAAATTAAGGACACTGCGTTTGTGACGCATAGACAACTAAGTATTTATAACGTTAGCCGGTTTTTGTGTATGGACCCATGAAAATCGGGACAAGATTTATTAAACATACTATTAAATCAGTTTTGGATAAAACAGATTTTCCTCACCTTGTAACACTGTAGTGGGCATTTAAACTAAAGATAAACGAGATGCATTGATAGTGCGACATTATACTAAAATGCCGGCTTTGTAGCTGTCTGGTACACTACCGAATAATTATGGTGCAACTGTGCGATAAAGGTTTGACATTAAAAAGCCTCCACGAAAAGAATTCCGACAAACGACAACCTACTCTTAAATAAGATAACTCTACATGGAGTCATTAAAGAAATGCAAACGTTAAAACAACAAAAACAACATTAATTGTTGGACCTGCTTTAATAACTTGATTGACGGATGGATCACGCTGTCGCCAATTTAAAGCCATGCCCTACTATGTCATGTTCTTGTATGATCAGCTTTTTTCTTCCTCTTCACCCTAAGTAGTGACACATAACCAGGAGAAAGTACACGAAGTTCATTACCACTTAAAAGCCTCCCGAATAAATAAGCGTGTTTGTTATCAAAACAATAAACATTCCATTTTAAAACTGTACATAGAAGTACAGGTTAAAGGGACCTTGTCACAGATTTGTGAATGTATTGAAGCGTGAAATTAAATGCTTTATATTGATAAATGTAAACATTGGATCTAAAAAGCTCCAGTATACAATAAGAATAAAATTAAAGACAGAAAAAGGTAAGCCTCAACTAGGCTCGAATCACTGACCACTGGAGTAAAAGTCTAATGCTTAGACCACTCGGCCATCCGTCCTCATACCATTAATGATGTATTTTATACTTTATATAAGCAATCCTCGCAGTGTCACAAAATATAACAACAACAGAACTCTCAAAATTATTCAATCTTTCGCGTTGCAACGCTTTATAATTTTCAGGTTTTTAAATCCGGGTGCAGAATCAACGGGGTTTTCAGGGGTTAACACACGGGCTGGACAGAATGTAATCAAGCCGTTAAGAACTTTATTTTTGCAATATCTCAAGTTATTGAAATACATTTGCAAAAAAAAAGTGCATAAAAGACAGGTTTTCTTGCAGTTTGTGCCAATATCTTAAGTAATTAGAATAAATCATTCAAAACGTCTCAACTCGGTGACAAAATTTCACTTTTCGTGACACAACCGTGTAAAATGAATGCAGTAAAAATGGAATTTTTGAACAAGTACACATGCTTATTTAATAAAGTAATTTTGATGTATTTCACATTGCCATAAGCAGAATAAAATCTGTCTTTTATACACTAGTTGAAATTCATAAGAAAACTTGTTTTAAAAAAGTTATTTGAAATAAAGCACCAGTTACCGTCGTAAAAATCCGTATAAGTTAAAAGGTGGAACGCCAAAAAGTCACGTCATCCTGCACCCTGAAATCGTCAAAAGATTCATATAAATGATATTTTAGAGCAAGGTAAATGTTCAGTATTACTGTTTCCGCACAAATATCATTTACAACGAAAACTACAACGAAAATTTGCGAATCGGAAACAACTATTTTTTAATGTTGTCAATTTACCAAAACGTGAAAAGGCCCCATGTTCCAAGAAATACAGAATAAAAGGTCTTTAAATTCTAGTATGTATCACTGTGTTATAATAATAATAAATAATTTAAAAGAAAATCATTTTAATAAAAACATTGGCAAGATTTACTCAACACTGTATAAATCATTAAGCATGTTTTATAATTATTATGTTGACATATCATCATCAGAATGGTAATTACTCTTGGCGTCAATAACAGTAACACAAACTTAAGGCGTTGTACATATGTTGTTAAAATATATATACATTATATATATATGATATTTTATCTAAATATAAGGTGTATCAGTATCAAATGTATATTTAAATATGTCAAAGTAAAATTTATTAAAAAAACACAACATATTTACAAATATACAACGTATAAAGGGCTCGAGCAAACATGGCAATTCATTATAACTAATTTAATCTTAATGTATTGTTATTTCGCTACATCAAAACTCTTTTAGAAAAGGTCAGTGTCAGTAATATTCTATCATAATAATGAAAGACTTTCCAACAGACAGGTGCTTTAAGTTCTCAAAAGTGTTTTTTATCTTTGGTAAAGTCTAGATTAAATGATACATTTATCCAAAATTGAATGTCAGAACTTAATGATTCTTCAAGAGCAATAAGTTACAGGCAGTTTTGTAAATTTGAATTGCAACCTTACTTAAAAAATGTTAGCATAAATAAGTTTGAATCTGATCTTTGTAGATCAAGGGTCTCATCCCAGATAGATTAGAAATAGAATTAGGCAGATAGAAAATGTCAACATTGTAATGTTCTTGAGGATGAACATAATTTTTTACTAGAATGCTCTTTATATGATGATATTAGGAAATTGTATATAAATAAATATTACTGGAAAAGACCAAACATGATAAAATTTATTGAAATAATGCAATCGGATAATACAAGTACCAACAGAAACTTAGCTATGTTTGTACATAAAGCATTTAGTCAAAGAAACCTGTATAAATATTTTTATGATTACTTGTATATAATGCATTACCCAAACTTGACTTCTCGCTCTCTACTCTAACATAATTCGGTTTGATGTTACCGTTATAGAATTGATTGTGAAATAGATTATAAATGTTGTAATCCAAAAAAATGTGTCATAGACCTTTTCATGTATTGATACATGTACTTTATTTAACAAATTATGAAATTCAATACTGATCACATGTCATGCCTTTATATATGTTACTATTTTTTGATCATGTGTACTCAATGATGGACAGTTTGTCTATTGTATATATTGAATAAACCAACAATAGAATAATAAAGGTATCTTCTGAAAGAAATCGTTAATAAAGTATTTGTCAAAATCCGATTGTTGCGATTTTCGGACAAACAGACAGACATAATGTTTTATTCACTAAAACTTTACATTTTTTCATATATAAATATGTCTTAATGTCAACGTGAGTACAAATTCGTAGATCTAAGTATCATAGCCTGGTCATGTAATGATTATCGTACATACATAGCATGAATGTTAATAGTTGTACAACATGAACTTGCAAATGAAAATATAACTTTACAGTTTAAATTGTAAATTAATTTTTTAATTGTAGTTAAATTATATTTTTTTAATTATGAAATAAACAACTATACTTTTTCAGCTTTACCAGACTAAAAAATAAAGATGATTAATAACATTAACAGGTTGCAGGATCACGTGACTTTGTTGGGTTTTCCCAGTTAAACGTTAATGAATTTAATACACCGGTAAGTGCCGCTTTTTCCAAATAACTTTTGAAAACATTTTTTCTTTAGAATTTCAAGTGCTGCATAAACGACAGATTTTTTTGCTGCTTATGGCAATGTGAAATACATCCGAATTACTTTATTTAATAAGCCTGTGTTCTTGTTCACAATTTCCCCGTATTGTGCACCTATTGCTACACACAACGTAAAACTTTGTCACCCGATTTCAGACGAAATCAAGAATTTATTCTTATACCTTAAGATATCGTCACAAACTGCAAAAAAACTGTCTTTTATGCACTACAGATTTTTGCATATGTATTTCAATAACTTGAAATATTTGCAAAAATAAAGTTCTTAACGGTGTTTTTACATTCTTTCCAGCCCGTGTGTAACCCCTTGGAAACCCCGTTAATTCTGCACTCTGATAAATTTTATTACTAACTTGAACAGGGAAATTTGAGGATTAAAACATAACCATAGTACAATTGTTAAAGGGACCTTTCCACAGATTTTTGCATGTGTTGAAGTTTGTTATTTAATGCTTGATATTGATTAATGTAAACATTGAAACTTAAAAGCTTTAGTAAACAAAAAACTAATTCAAGATAAAACGCAATCCTCATCTAGGCTCGAACCACTGACCCTGGGAATAAAAGCACTTGAACCACTCGGCTGTCCATGCTCATAAAGTGAGAGGAGTGTTTTATTCTTTATACACGCAATCCTCGTAGTGCCTCTAAATATAACGATGTCAACAGAACTATCCAAATAATTCAATATTTTCGCGTTTGTTACGCGCTATAATGTTCAAGTTTTTAAACTGTCAAAAGATGCATATAATGGATATTTTAGAGCATATGAAATGTTCCGAATAACTGTTTCCTCGCGAACATCATAACTTAAACGAAAACTTGCCATTCTAAAACAATATTATTGAACATTGTCAATTTACCCGAGCGTTATAAGGTCCATTTTAAACGTTACCTTAAACGAGATGGTATGAGAAAAAAACACTATTTGATCAACATAATTTATTAAGTTTATATGAGAACACGTATGAGTGAAATTTGAACATGCGTCGATAAACGAATAATTTATATATTAAATTGTCAAAAATGGACATCAGTTAAATGAGTTAAATTGGAACATGTGTCGATATATGAATAAGTTAAATATTAAATTTTCTTAAATAAGATTTTGTTTTTAAAAAAAATAAAAAAATGCAAATATACTATTAGAGTTGTGTTATACTTACAATTTAATTATGAACGTGTACAAAACTCACAGTAAAATAGTACAGGTATAGAATAATTTATATGGATTACGCGTTTGCCGCGCGTACGACATCCATGGTGATGACATCGCATTACTTGCTGTCAGCACGGACTCTACGCTCCGTGCTGTCAGTTGTCTCTCAAGCTATATAATAAAAGTGTCCTATACAATTCAGTGCACTACGCCCACCAACAAACAACGCATGACCAATTATTATTTAAATAAGGTATAAACTTCTATAATTTAAAACTATTCAATAGAATCTATGAACTAGTATGATGTTCTAAGACAATTTTGTTTTAATATTGCTTAATTTGCTGCCTTTGTCGCACATGTCGCGAAAAATAATACCATCGTGTTTGTTCTCATGCAGTTTCTTTGTCCTAGAGTATTTTAGTCAATTGTGTGTAGGTGGTACATATAAATGATCAATCATGCCAATTAACATGATGAATATCTATCGGTTGGTCATTTAATACAAAAGTTAATCCCCGATGGCGACAATACCATTACAATTAGTTCATGATACATTTAACACATCTCGCATAGTTTCTATTGAACCAACTTATATGATGTCATTGTTCATTCTGTTCTGTTGAGATAGTTAAAAAGTATTATTGCAATTTCAACATTTCTTCTGGATAGAAATAGGACATTAAGTTAAATCATTTGTTTTTACTCAACATAAGTTTTAAAATTCATTCTAAATGTCTATAATCTTCATTTAGTTGTGTTGAAATGTTTATAGGCACACATATCAATATGCTATTTAAGTGAAGACGGAAAAAAATGTTAAGTATTTACCCAATATAAACATTAAAAATTAACGTGTAATTTTCATCAGATACATGAACTGCGTTGATTATAACACACAAACATATCGCTTGCGCTTGTGAACTCTATAATAGTATTATATTCGTCTGAATTAGTATTTTTTTCTTTTATTTTATGTAGTTGAATTCCTAGAACTGTTTAAACATACTAACAGGTATTGCGTTGGCCTCTTTTTTAATCGAGTCAAGAAAGAATTCAATAGATAATTGAGATTTTCTCAAGCATAATTGTCGCAGTCAAATTTATGATTGCCTTAATATGAACACTAACAAATACAAACCAGACGTCCATTATAATATGCATACATAATTGTTGTTTATTATGAGGGCATTATGAGTCCCTTACCGGTTTCATCGAATATGACTAAAGCTTTACATTTCATCCCGTCATGTCTCTCTGTCTGTTAGTCCGTCCCCTCGCAAACATGTTCCCGCGATTTCTCATAAAGGATTGTAGATACTTTGTTTAACCTTTGTTTACTTATTAATCGCATTTTGAGGATTATACAAGACCCCATTTTCATCCAAGTTTAAAGGTGATGTCGCTGTTACTATATGTAAACTGACAATTTTAGTGAATAAGTAAATAAGATAATATTATGAAACTTGGCATGAACATTCTGCTTTTGGTTTTCTTTCTGCTAATCATTTCATCTGTTCATCTATACGTTCGTCTGTTCGTCCGGAACAAAACTTAAATAACTAGAACAGTATATATCATATAACTCGATCCACTGATTTCTCTGAAAATACTGGAGATTCTTGGACGAACATTGCCATATTTAAAAGGGGCCTTTATATAGGAATTATGCAAGGCCTTTCGTTTTTCACCTTAGTGCAAAGGTCAAATCTCTGTTTCTAAAAACAAAATAGAATATTGCAATTACTCAACAACTACATACGCTATTACCAAGGTTTTTGTTGTTTTTGTTGTTTTTCATTTTAAAGCATTTATTGTATTAATACATGTACTTCATTTGCAAACAATGGTTTTTACAAAGTATACATGAATATGCCTTATAATGTGTTGAGACCTTGGTTTGACAACATTATGCGTTCTTTTATAAATATTCAATGCTGCTATACGATTAAAAAAGCAAAAATAAAGAGAATATATAAAAAGATAAATTAACAGTAAGTTTATAGGATATATAAGTGGACAAGAATTTTGAAAATTTAAATTTACTCTATTTTTTTTCAAAAATATGAAATGTATCATTACTGAGAGCTATTTCTTTCTCAATAGATTCTATAGGAATAAAACAATTGAATTCACAATTTTATTATCGTCTATTGATTTTAATGAATTAATTCCAAAACAAACATTTAAGAAGGATATTTTAACGTTTAGATGTATGTATTTAAACTGTAAGTTTCTAAGTGTGATGTCGATTGTTATTTTGTAAAACAAAATACTATTTTTCTTTCCAATTTAATTCATGCTCTTGGAATATAATTTGACATTTTATTTGAAATTTGGATGGTCAGTTAATGGTGTTGTTTATTTGTGTCATGTGTAACAGCTAGTTCGGTTTTTGTTTTGTTTTGAGTTTTCTTTAGAAATCGGGTTTAATGTTTTGCATGTTGTTTGTGTTTATAGACGATTTTATATGTGCTTGAATACTTTTGATAAGCGTGTAATATATAAGGAAGTCTGTTTCTGGGATTTCACACAATTAGCATATATTATCAAAGGAATACAAGTATTTTATCCGGTAACCAAATAGTTGATCGACATACTTTATGCTCTTTTCAAACCAGTCTTTATAAAAAAATGTGCTATCAATTGCGTATATGTATTTTATTATTCCATAACAATTTACTCTTATTTGTGGTATCTAATATTCACTTGACCCAACTGGATTTGATTGAATTTATGAACGAATAAATGTCAGTCAGTTGGAGAACTCCAAGCCCTGCAGGTTGTATATATTGTATTCGTTTTATTTTCTCGGGTTTGCCATCCCATAAGAATTCAAAAATAGACGTTTTTATATTCCCAATTATTGTATTATCTGGGTTTGGAAGAACGGGTTAGTACATATATTAATTGCGGTAGTGCAAATGTTGTAAAACAGTTATTTTTCCAATTTAGGTTAGTTTTCGATGTTTCCATGCATTAAGACGGTTTTTGCATTTTTGTAGTTTGGGTAATATGTTTTTTAATGTCGTTTCATTTTCATTATTTGTGAATGTTATTCCTAACGGTGATGCCTCGTTTTATATCTAATGAAATTTCGTTTGCGTTTTAAGATGAATGCGTGTATGCCTATAATTACCTACTTAGAGCACAGTGAATTTAAATTTGTTAAGTTTTAGTCCTGATACATTTCCAGACAGGGTAAGTGATTATATCAAGTTGTTAATGGAGCAAGGTTTAATATCGTTTCAAAGATAAATTGCGTCATCGGCGTATAATGGTAGCAAGCTGCGCGGAACGGCCTTTAAACTTTAACAACAGTTCAACGTAGTTGATCAATTTTGCATTAGACGGGAATGGATATTAACTTAGATTAATTTAGATTAATCTGACAGAATTGTTGTTTTTTTTTAGAAATGGCGGACCTTTAAGAAATTACGAGCGCTAGAAATATCGTGGTTCGAGAATAAATTCCACTTCGGCTAATTATTATATGGGATTATTGTTCACACCCACACACGATAAATTAAGATCTCAAGCCCAAAACGCAATAGTTTCAATTTATAGTTATAAAATGACTTTTTGAAACTTTCCTTTTAAAGAACCCTTTTTATTAGTTGATGCCATGGTAAAGCCAATATTGTGCTACGGCTCACAGATATGGGGCTATGAATATGTAAATACAATTTAAACTGACCAAAATTAAATGTGTTAAACCCATTTTAATGTTAGGAAAAATACAAATACCTGAGTCGCAATTGGTAAATGTGACCGACTGCCTTTATCTGTTACATATTTTTTAATAGCAGGTGTTAATGATGCCTAATAACAGATTTGTCACAATGCTATGATACGTTAATATGAATAGATAACGTTGGGCGTAACTGCTGGTCACCGAATGCAAAATCCATAATATTAAGATATAGTTTCAGGTTTGTTAGGATCTCTCATGATATTGGAAACGCATATTTATTTGTATAAAATTTACGCCAGCGTATAATTGATTGCGTCACCCAGAATTGGCACAATGACATAAGCAATGCATCTATATGCAACCATTACAAGAACTATAAGTCATTACTTAACACCGAAAGGTATTTGCAGTTGGAAATTCCACTAAAATATAAGTAAGCCTTTGCCAGGTTTAGGTGCTCCGACCACAAATTAAATAGTTAAGTTGGTAGGTAGTTGAATGTTGAAAATAATATGAATATATATAATATTTGTTTTAACGAAAACAGTATATCTAATAAAGATTGTGAATATAATGCATTCTTTCAATGTTGTAAATATGACGTTGTAGGTAGGAAATTTATATATAACTGGTATATGTGTGGAAATACTTTACATGACTTGCATAATCTGATGAGCGCAACAGATTATTAAACGCTTTTTAAATTATATACATATGTGTACCATCTCATGAACAAAACTTAACACGTTGATATATTTTATATTTAAGATGATGTGTATGCAACTATAAACGTTTGTTATATTTTGTGTAACATACTGTGTATTGTGAACCAAAGGCCTTTATTTACTTAACAAATTGAGTTGAGTTGTCAGTATCATTAGTTTCACCCATTTCATCGTATTTTCTCCAAAGTTTATGTTCTCTAAAACGTGAACATAAAGGAATGATCGATTGATTCGAATGCATTTTCAAAGTCTGCGAAGAATATAAAACCGGATCTATTTGTGTTATAACAATAATTAATGCATACTTATATCAATCGTACATTTTTGACGAAATAGCGCCCTTTTATAAATACAGACTGTGAACTTGAATCAATTGAAAGTAATATTTTTTATTCTATTTGCTATGCTTTTTGTTGCAATTTCATACTATTAGTTGTTTTTAATTAACTTATAGGGCGCCAATTTGATAAGATTTCTTGGTATTTTTCAGGTTTAGGAATAAGTGAAATAATACCTTGTTTTTTTAGAACAGTTAGATTTCCATATTGAAGAGTAGTCTAGGAAATCGATTAAATATGGGTAAACAGATTTGGCTAAATGTTTCGTTTTGTCTGACTGTCAATCCCTTCCTATGTTGAACCATAGGACCGTCTGCAAAAAATTAAAGATTTTGAAAAGTACATATAACATGATCTTTAAACTTGGTATACTTACGAAAGTGGTGTTATGATTTTGTCTGCATATTTCAAATATCAGGGACTATTAATAGAAACTGAATTACACCAAACAATGCAATTTGTGGAAAGGTTCAGTAGATATCACTATGACAATTTATATACATAATAATACGGTTAGAAGAATAAGACTTTTTTTCACCATAGGCAAGTCATCTGATGAATAAAACATCTTACTATTACAGTGCTAAATGGACATTGGACGTCATAAGGGAACATTGCAAGTGTAATGAAAAAAGGGAAGAAGAAGGAAATTTGGATAGGTGTTCGCTCGATAGTGTAAGGGACTCTCGTGTTGAATTTAATACTGTTAAAGTATTGTCAATATTGATTAACAAAGGCTTTTTCTCATCAGCAACATTAGAAGCATATTGAGCGTCAAAAACATCGTAGTTGCGTTTCGTTTTTTGTAGTATTTACACATTTTATCAACAAAGTAAACACGTCAATATCTCGATAAACTTACAATTCACTGTTATTTAACAATTATTATGTTTGAAAATGGTAAGCCGGTGATAAAATAATACAAACATAGCCATTAATATTATATACCGGTTAATATCGCCTTTATCCAATATGTTTTTTAAACAACACCAAATATTTTCCGTTTGCATCACGATATTGAATAATGCAAGTGTGTGTTTTTGTTTATTCAATAAACTTCACATATTTCAAAAAAACACAACTAACACTTGTAATTACACAAATATTATAATGATATATTTAAACTTTTTATGAAATAATTCCATATATTTATCACTGATTAATCATGTTTTTTTCTCAATTGGAAACGAACTCAAAACTTGTAAGTTAATAATTGTATGATTTCAATGTTACAGGGTAATTGATTGTTTCTTATTTCATTTACATAATATTGACCAAAGACAAATAGATATCCGTTTGTTAAATCGTGAGTCGGCTAGGTTTTGGCATTTATAAAGAACTTAACAACATTTATTTCATTGTCTTTCGATCTGTATTAGCTTTAAAAACATATTGCATATGAAATCATCTCGCGATTACGCTCAACATATTATGTATACTAAACAGAGAATCCTGGACGTTTAATTAAACAATCACATCGATTGGTTTGTATAATCACACGTTTTACATATACATAACTTAATCTCTTTTATATTTATAATTAAATTACTATTATTATGACATTACTATTGCAAGATATCTATCTTACGGCATCTATAACACCGAAATAGAATTGCAGCTGATAAAAGGAAATATAAAAAGCAACGTTACACTAAACAATTTGACAAAATTTGTCTTTGGGAATACGCAACAACAGCTGCTAAGTGCCAAAAAGCGCTTTTTTCACGTAATTCTGTTAAACTTGACATGTCTGATTTTATTGACAATCAAAAGGACAATCCAAAACAGCTTGGTTACAACAAGCAACGCTGAAAGACACTTATCTTTCAAATAGTCCCTAAGGGACTTAGTTCACAGATTGACGAATGTACAACTTTTATCTTTCAAGAAACGGTATATCAGGGAGCGAAAATTCATTTAAACAAAGTAGACACATACTGAAATAAGTGGTCTTTTTAAGTTATCAGTAGTTGTTTCTCACACCACATATGTCTTTCATACACTGAGAATCCAAGGCATTTACATAAATAAATGCGTCTTGTGCGAAAAAAAAGTGTATTCTCGAAATATCAAATCAAAAGAAAAAAATATCACAACCATTATTTAATACGTGTTGCATCGTTTTATGAAATACATCTTTACATAAATTGTGATCTTGAATCTTACGTTATTTTGAAAAAAATTGCGATGATAAGTTTAAAAAATAGTGATGTTAGTTCGATATAGATAACTTATATGAAATTGAATAAATTGTGTACTTGATCTTCGCCATTTTGTTTCTCGAATTTGGTAACACTCAATAACTTGTTGAGAGAACTAACCGAGATTATACCTAGGGCGTAAAACACATGCATATTTATTCTTTGTAATAATCGATGTTGCCAAACATTATTTAACTTAAATTCCATTAATAAACGCCAAATGATTAGTGGCAATTAAAATAATTTAAAAGTGGCACAATAAAATAGACCTACCAGCCTCATCCCATCAAACATAAAAACAAATACGTATTTTTTTTATGAAGCGTCTTTGTGTACACGTCAGAGACCTATCTATCAAAATTCCATAAATCTGGAACAAACATGTTCACTCAATCATATAATTTCAAGAGCAGTATACTACATATATTTATTCTTATATAAGGTTTGATTTTCTTCATTCTTTAATGATTATTTATAAATAGCCATGTATCTTATGTTATTTCTAATTGCCATCTTACAATTTGTGACCCAATAATACACAGTCTGGTCACAAAATGGTGCTCATATAAGATAAGAATTTATTTTATGCTTTCCGGGGGTTTATAGAGAAATATCAGTGAAATAAAACTGGTATTTCACTGTTTTAAACAGTGAAAAATAACAATGAAAAATATCGATATTTTTCACTGTTTTACTGAGAAATGACGTCATTTTTTCGACGAAATGATGTCATAAATCCAGCGAAATTATTTAGTTAAACTCTTTTACAATGTAAATAAGCGGTGAAAAAAAAGCATAAAATAAAAAGAAAATGTGTTGGATTCAATGGATTATCGATCATAATTGCGCCACTCGTGAACATATTATTTTATATGATAACTCGTGAAATAAAATCGATATTCCATCGAATCCAACAAATATCCTCTATTTATTAATTCATTAAGCAATATTTTTCAATAATACGTCGACTGCCAGACTTACTTCAATAATACAAGTCTAAATTGAATTTTATCTTAGTATTACTATAAATGTTATGGCATGTATCATAATGTTTTAATTTTAAGTGCATTAAATATTTAATGCGTTTATCAAGAAGTAGATTAAGTGATTATTTTTAGACAATAAACATAAAATCATAATGACCGCTACATATATATATATGAACATAGTAGTAACCAGCATTATAAAAATGCGAGACTTGTTTTAGATTCATCGATAAATTATTGGGTCGTGATAATCGCTAACAAATGGATGAATATCGTTCGTTGTATTGCTGCACATAAACTTGTTCGTTGTTTTCAATTCAGATAAGACATTTAAAAGTATTTTTTATTAGTACAGCAATGGTTCATGCCTCACAGCTCCATACAATTCCACGTTAGTGTTATGACGTAGTTCATTTGGCTCTTCCCCATCCGTCTTATAGATATATCCGATGACGATATTAATACTTCATATTTGACAATCCTTGATCCTTTCCTTCAAACCATCATGTCCGATTTCAAGATGATAGGCCAAACCTAGTACTTATTTCTGAGGCTAAACTCATTAGCCGTGCGTACAAAACAACTGGAAAAAAACAATGATAGCAGGATGGGATGAGCATACTCTCGTTTTGAACGCGATTATATCGCAATAAACAGAGTGACGCAAACAATAAATGCATCAATCAAGACCGCCGCGAGCATGGCGTGTGACTTTCCAATAATACGATGACTTTGTTTCGAACTTGTTTTGAAATTTGGAGCCGTAACGGCATTACAAAAATCACTTATAGTTTTTCTTACAGGCAGTGGGCAATTACTAAACCTGATGGAGAACTACTTTCCACAACGTACATTTTAATTATGTACATCAGATTTATAATATTATACATGAAAATGTTTTTTAGAAAAATATTTACATTACGTCGCGATTACAAGCAGCGCAACAGGGTCGACTCTTTGAAAGTGATCCAGAAACAGGAGAGCTGGGATTTCAATCAGTTTGTTTACTGATTCACCAAGTTCATTCAGTACATATATTATTATTATCGTAAACATGATCCGAGCCAACCTTTTTTATTTTTCCGGGGATTCTCGGTGCATTTCTGTATTACTTGTCCTGGACCTTTTATGGTTCATTTATGTCCATCGTGTTCGTTCATGCGACTTCATCCGTAAATTAATTATATTATTTACATTTTAACTGCGTTTTACCATTTCTTGGTACCTTTCTTATTACCATATTAACAGTAAGTTAATGTTGGTTCGTCGTGACCAGAAGCCTTCACCTTTTAGTTTTTGCATGCAAAGAAAACGCTTATACGTTGTGATATATGTATTGTTGTTGGAGGAACTTAATTTAACAGTGCACGGCGTTTCAATAGGAAAATGCAATATATCATGCCTCCACAAATGTAAAAGAACAGACGTATAATACACACTAACTGAACTGCCTCTAAATAATCTTAAAGTCAATGCATAAAACATGTTCGTGGCTGAATCATAAATGCAGACGGAGCTGTTTTTACTCTTGTGATAGGGCGTGCTCATTAATTGCATAAAAAATAGTATAACAAACAAGTTGAGTAATCATTAATATGAATCGTAGTCTTAAATAAACAGTTCAACTTAAATATTACGGATGCTTGAAAAAAGTAGATTTCTAATTTGTTACACTGCTTTAAGAAAAATAGATTTATAATTTGTTATTTCGTTATTTACACACTATCGGTAAAGTTTCCAAAAGCACTAAGAATTCCTTTTAAAGGGGCCTTTTCACGTTTTGGTAAATTGACAAAATTAAAAAAGTTGTTTCAGATTCGCAAATTTTCGTTTTTGTTATGATATTTATGAGGAAACAGTCATACTGAACATTTTCCATGCTCTAAAATAGCTATTATATGCATCTTTTGACGATTTAAAAACCTGAAAATTATCAAGCGTTGCAACGCGAAACGATTTATTTATTTGGAGAGTTCTGTTGTTGTCGTTATATTTTGTGAAACTTCGAGGATTGCTTATATAAAGTATAAACTACAGCTTTCATTGTATGAGCACGGATGGTCGAGTGGTCTGAGTGGAATACTTTTACTCCAGGACTTCAGGGGTCAGTGGTTCGAGCCCTAATGAAGGTTACTTTTTTCTTCTTTTTTTTAAATTTTATTCTTGAATTTTTACTGGAGCTTTTTATATCCAATGTTTACATTTAGCAATATAAAGCATTTTATGACAAACTCCAATACATGCCAAAATCTGTGAAAAGGCCCCTTTAAACATGCTTGAAAACAGTGATGGAATCGTGTTCGCATATCACATGTTCCTTTTCATCTGTTGACATAGTTTGCATATCATAAACTAGTAATACAATAAATCGAACATTATCTCGACCGTTACAATGAGTGTTCGTTATCGCGTGAATGTAGGAAGTTTCACCTTAATCGAAGGCGGGCATGTATTTACATAAACATGTGACAAGTACAAATGTACATAATAGTTTACCTCTAACAGGAAGTTTTAAAACTGTAAAACACACATAGTTGTTTAAAGTACAGTAGTTTAATGTGTATAATCTGGAAATCTTCAAATAAAATCCCACATTGTCTGGTAAGCCTTATTTATGTCTTATATATGATATATAAATAAAGAATTTCATCTGAATAAATGCGTTAACTTATACCAGCTGTGTTAGTACTTTTATTAAATAAAACACTGATCGGCCTGTACTGGCACACAATACTCTAGTATTCGAGTATACTTTTGCTTTTGAAATTTCTATTATTATACATTATAACGTTTATTTTATATATTGAAGTTTGGTATTTTAAAAGCAACTAAAGCCTGCGATTCAGCCGCTATTCAAAAGGGGATTCGATACCTCAACCTTCTTTCTGCTCTTACCATGTTCAACGAAAACTCATCGACATTCCAATTGTACATTTAAACTTATTTTGTATTGGTAAAAATATCGGTATTTAAATGTTCACTCCATTTTAATATTTTATTTTTTTTACAAAAAAAATAATAAGATAAAGCAATTATTTTTCTGTTTTACTTATTAACCTGAGTTATCGACAAAACACTGAATATGTGTATTGAAATAAGGTTGTGTAGCTAGAATGCGATCGATCTTTGTGTTTAATATTTGTAAAGCCCATTTGTAGAATGTCTACTCCATACACTCCATACAAATCATTATGGCCTAATGCCATAATGACAGAGGACGTACAGTTTATGGTCGACGTGATGTATCTTAAGATAAACATTTGATCTTTCAACACATTCTTTACAAACGTTGTAAAACCGTATTTACATTTCATCTAATCATGTTATAAGATATCCTAGAGAGCGAAATGAATATACCACTATTATAACACGCCTATTATTTATGATCGAGAGCGAATAAAAATAGATAATTTACCTAAAACAACAAAACAAAGTCTTTTGATTCATTTTTTTTCCATTTACATGTTCAGAGAGTTAAACTGGAGATTTCGCTTTAATAAATGCGTCATTAAGTAAAAACGACGTAATTTCACATTCAAACAATACAAATTTATGAGAATTATAACTGTAATTTTCAAACAGTTTGAAACAGCGATTTTTCCCTTTTAAATCATTGATATTTCCCAATCAATCACAGAAAAAAAACATTTAAAATGTCATATTGATTCAGGAAAGCGATCGATGGTAGAAGTGTTTACCGAACGGTAAAAGGATTATATAACAGTCGAACAAAAACGCCATCGCGCTAGAATTGACAAAGCGTTACTAACAACAACAAGATGACGTCATCGTCAGCTGACGATACATACTGCAATGAAAACATCTGCTGCATTGAGGACTTCATGTCCGAGAAAAAGTGTTCACTTCCAGCCGTTGTCAGAGTAACCCCGTCGGACTACGAGGTAACCGACAACGATGAAGACATTCCAACGGACATCGAATTTTTGCTCAGCAAACTTGAAGATATAAAGTTGGTTAGAGTCAAAGGTAAGATTTATCTTAGTTTTAACGTAAATAACGTTATTACATTTGATAAATAATACGCACACATGGTTGAACTATGATAGATTCTGATAAGCAAAAGGTCATTAAAGTCAAGTGTTGGACCAATGTCTAGCAAAATTGCATATCAAGTTTGCATATTATGCCTTGCATTTTACAGGGACTGTTTATTGACACGTAAAATAAAGACGGGAAATACAAAAGGCAGCTTTTTTCAGTGTTACGATTCGACAAAGAAGATCAAGTGATAGCCTACAAAGGTATAGAATTTGCACGTCGACGTAGCGAGCTAGTGGGCAGGGAGTTCTTTCTACCAGCCGAATACCAAGGATGCGTGAGATGTATACCCCGACCCGGTTCTCGAAAGTTGTTTACCACCATAAAGGAGGTTCGTATACCGACTCAGAAAAAGCAACCAGGTATACGAAAGTGTTAAATTCTTTACATAACATTCAGGCGCAGTTCAGTTAAATTGGTTGTGGTGTAATATTTGGAAGATTAACTGTTTTTAAAAAGTACTCGTATATATTTTCAAAAAGAAAATATAATAATATAAAAAATAATAAAATTTAACAACAAGCAACATCGGTATGTTTGTGTCCTTAATCGAAAATTGCAACAAAATCATTTCATGAGACCGTCATACACACCATCTGCTTCATCAATCGATCTGGATAAGTATTGAAGTAATTGTTTGAACAGAAAGAAATGTAAACCTTTATAGAGATAGAGATAACTCTATCGGTAGTAAAGCTGATAGAACAATGTGTTTGTAATACTAAGATTAGAGTCATGTGATTGTTCACGTGAGTAAACGGTAAATGTCTTTGATATTACATTTTCAAGATGAAGGTTATTAAAGAAACGAAGGAGAAATATATATTGACATGCATGTTTTGTTGGTCAACATTATGTTGGTCTTAAGCAGCAGAAATGTAAAAAATAAACACATAATTCTAGTTATTCTGTGGTAATAGTGCTTTAAGTAACACCGTTGTAGAAAGATTCCGTGGAACTTTTCATAAACATATCATATTATGTTCATGGAATAACAAGAAAACCTTTTCTAAAAGCATATTTGATGTATATCTCTATTGGCAAAACTGACTCACTTTTACAAATGTTACATGTTTATATATTTATAAAACAATTAATGTGAAGCAATCTCGATGTGCATTATAATTGTTTGTAAACACTTTCATAATGCTGTATTCACCAATCGCTTATCGAAATTCTAGCTAACATGTAACGCGTATACATACATGCACCAGCTATTTAGTTGATTTTAATCCATAAGCTAGATAGTGTTATCTAACTAGCAATTCGTCAAAGTTATACCAGACTTGTTATGGTAGATTAGCGGTCTTATTAAGAGAATAAAGTCCAACAGACATTCTCAATAATGTTAATATGCATATCATTCATAATGATTGTGTGAACATATGTGATGCAAATAATTAAACAATACTTAATTTACGTGTGATGTGATATCTACAGTGAACATGAATCAAGTCTTCCAGTTGCATGAGCATATCCGAGATATTGAAAATAAGTTGCCGTTTTACACTTAGCATGTGGTAACCATAAAGATACAAAATAATTACTTAGTGGTAACCAATGTATAGATTTCAATAACTAATCAAAGCATGATTTAACGTTTGAATAAAGAGAACTGTTCGCAACAAAATAGAATTACACTCGTGCGATTTTAGATAGAATTAACGCATCATCAAAAAACATAATATGTAATATTATTAAAACAAACAAGTCTGCGATTTTCTTGTTTACACTGCATTTTTTAATGTCGCAAATTTTTAAGCATTTTACCCATTTTATACAACAGTATTTTTTATTTTTCGCATTCCAATAATACAAGTAGGTTCTGTATTATATTGGTTGATCATATATAATATGTTTATTTCTAAGAACGCATGTCTGTGTTTATTGATTTGATATTTGAAATCAAACACATTAAACCAATATCATTAAGGTACCTCATGCGTAAAACTTATATAGCATGTGTTTACGTGAATATATTTTCCAACTTAGATACATCAACACCAACAACTTCATTCACAGCAACAATAAATAGTACACCAATTTTCGTTCCTTCAACACAACTATTAACACACGTAATAGTATTCATTTTGTCAAAAAGATGAGTTTTTATTTGTTAAATTTTACTTACTCTTAATTGTCTTATTATTTTTTGTATGAACTTTTATATAGATTATCGTGTTCGTATATTTGGTTCATTTTAGGTTTTAGAAGACATGCCGCGCTACATTAAGTTCAACACTGAGTCACCATCTTGCAATACCTCTGGTAAACTCAATGACGGACAAAAGGTCGCAAGCGGCAGTGTTTTAATACTATCGAAAATATCAATTTTTAAGGATAGCGCTTTCCGGTTTTTAACGTGTTCAATAGGCAACAATCATTTCCTTTTCCGAGAGGATCAGAAGGTTAACATTGAAGCTATTGATGACGGACAGTTGCATACCTTTTCCGAGTTGTCCTGTTTGCCCGTTTTGCCATTATTTATTCAATTGGGCTACGTTAGTCCCACGGAAATTGTTTGCGATAATGATAACGATGCAGAGAGTCTCCTTATTGTCTTAAGTGGACCACTCGAAGTGACACAATTTGTTAAAAGCACAATGCTGTTAGCTTGGACCTCTAACGGTAAAAACGAAACGTGCAAAAAGGTTCTTCTGCTACGCAAAACGGCCCGGGATCGAAGTGTAGTGCTGCATGCAAGCTTTTCTGACGACGATGCAAAGGATTACATTCAAAAACATTTTCGTTACTTTAATAAAACAGAGTGGCTTCGGAAAAGCATGTACGCATTGAATGCGGATAAATTTAACACAGAACGATTTATTTGTCTAAAAAGGCCGTTACCAAGTGGTACGTTGCAATTGTTTATTTTTGTACGCAACATTTGGCTTAGTTATTTCCTTAATTTTGTATTTATTACAATAACATTCATCGACAATATTTTGTTTTCATCGTTTCGCCGGAGTAATTATTTTTCATTGTTAGACGATGCCAGCATTGGTTGCTTAGAACAATCGTATAATAACTCGAATTTGTTGACTCAGTGTATAAACAATTATTTTTAAATTGATTTCACTACTGTGTTAAAGTTTAAGGATCGTTGAGAAACAAATTCGTACATGTTGTTCAATGCGTTCAATTGTGTTTAATGTTTGTGTATTTTGCAATAATATCTATTATTTTACAGATGAATGCGACGATGACGAATCTTCGAAAACACGTAGTCATAGGAGTGAGTCCATTCAAAGTGAGTTGTTGTTTTTTTACATGCAACAGTTGAAAAAATTGAAAAGAGTGTTCTACTTTATATTACTTATATGCCTTTATTGGACATTAAACCCCATAAGTAATATTTTACATTCATTACAAACCTCTCAATAGTATGTACAATTTACACAATAAAATTAAATGTATGTTCCAACATTAATAAATGTTGCCAAAATAGACATACTGACTATAAACTTGATGTAATACATCAAAAAAACAATAACAAGTCATACATAGTTAATCCTTTCATGCTACAAAAAGTTCTTAATAAAAATAGTATTGTGTACCCAATTTAATGTTTTTGTTTTAAAATGCTCATTTGACAAAGTATGTTATACTTTACAGACCCAAAGCCAGTGGCATCTGTAAAACCGCGTGTTGCGACAAAACCGGTAACACATTTTCATTACACCACATTTCGGATCAATGTCTGTCGCAGTATTTATTGAAATATCAAAACGTAATAGAACAGACAATACCATAGTCATCAATCACTGTATTAAAACTCGTTCCTTTTATATTGACAAATAAAACAGCGACCAACTGATTTACTTGAAGCAATAAAAGGTAGAAAACAATTTTCAAGAAAATATCACAAAAAATATGAAACTCAATTACTTATGTAAATGTGTTATGCTATGCAAGTATGTATATAAAGCATGTACGTAACGGACGTTTGTTTTGATATATGCAGGTGAACATAAATAGCAATTAAACTACAAGTACTGTATTCAATTTATATATAGGGACCCCGTTGTAAGCTTTTTCATGTTCACTTGTCTAAGCTTTACGGGTTATCCTGTGTATACATCATGTCGTAATCTTATTTGGATCTGTGATAAATGGCACCATTCTTGTAATGTATGTTTCTGAATATGATAATAATGCAATCAATACGCTATTTATTGCCTTGATTGCATTGAATTGTAAAATACTTGACATGTATGCACAAATAAAACAAACAAACAAACAAAATATATATATTCATATAATAATACAGAAATACAATTATTATTGAGCGTCTCGTATAGTTGTATTATAATCTTTGACATTATGCCTCATTTTATGTTCGAAGAAAGCTTTTGCAGGTCGCACCCAATATACGCGGTATATACACTTATGAATTACATAATGCATCCTGGTTAAACAAAATTTCAAGGAAAAAAACATTGAAATTTCTCGAAAATCAAATACTCGGAACCCTACATTTGCGTTTAATTTATTTGACAATTTTTTTCCATCTTTCTTATTTCAAATAGTACCTATCTTGACTCAATTCACTTCGTATTTTGATATCATGTATCTGTATTTTAAGTCACCTTTTAATCTATTCGTTCTCTAGTTAATAAGCGGGACGTTCAGATTTAACGCTATCTTAAACACCCCCCCCCCCCCTACCTACCAACAACATACCCAAATGTAATCAAGCCGTAGTTTGTTTTCGCTAACCCAAAATACACTTATTATTTATGGCGACCCTTTATTATTATTTTGTATTACTTTTGTAGATTTCGAAGCAAATAAGTATTAATTCGATTATATTCTCGAATTTAACTTTTGCCATCAAAGAAATAAAGACTGAATAACTAATGATAAAACTATAATTTAAATCATAATTTTGAATAACATGTTTTAAAAGTAAATATACACACAGATGATAAGCATTATGCATTTCTTATTTTAGTTACATACGAATGTGCCTCAGGTATTCTTAAATGAATAAAAAAGCATGAAACTAATAGAAATTAATTATTTTGTCTGGATGTCCTTTTATGCCAGGGAAAACAAAAATAAGCAGGGGCCACACTAGTGTATAAAAAAACTTCCTTCACAGTTAGTAAGTATTCACAGATACAAGTCCTGTTCTACTCTGTTAACGCACAAACACCGTAAGCATGAAAATCTAAGATATACTTATATAGCTGGTTTGTATAAATAACGAGATAATATCCGCTTCGGCTTTCTATTTAAAAAAACAACCCCACGTGTTTCTTTTTAAATCGCAATGTTTCAGGATGGCGTTGCTGCGAAACAGGAAATCATTACCCCGTTATCACCAGGAAAAAGCATTCTTCCCGAAACCCCGGAGGTAAGAATTGTTTTTCTTGCAAAACTTGATACTGTTATAAACAGTCATGGGTTAGTTGTTGGTATGTCATATTATTGTAAACAAAATTCGTAAACTAAAACGCCATTACTCGTCTACTTGCAGATCGATGCCAAATGGGTTGAGTGGACAAGAAAAATTAAAGTGATCCATAAAGAACTTGTTTTGTTTTTGAGGAAAGATGCCAGAAACAGTGGTCAAGATTATCTGAATTGGGTACCGGAAAAGCAAAACGAATCCGAGGAACAGGTTATTGGTATAACTAACGTTAATCTTACAGAACCGAAAGAAGATGGTAAGCCGAAGCGCAAAACACCCAGCTCATCAGGGACAAACACATTTAATTTGAGTAACAACCAAACATTAATGAATTCATCTCCATTAATAGGTCAATCGCAAGACACCAAAACGCCATTACCAAGTACACATTTAAAATCGATGAACAATGAAAACCAAGATGCAAATCAGCAAGTTAAAACTGCACAACAAGGATCTCTTCAAACATGTCCACCTTCTGCATCACTCACACCAAAAGAATTGATCACGAATACTGATGCAGGGGACGCAATTACAGTATCAGTTGTTCAACCGTTGACATCACCAATACAAAAACGTCCACACAATGAAAGTGATGCCTATGTTAAGGTCAAAGATAATAATTCGTCTTTAGAATTGCATCTAACAACTAGTACAAATCAACAATCGAGAAACAATTCTCATGAACTAAGCCAAACATCGTTAAGTAAAAAAGGAAAGTGCACACTGAACAAAACTGTTATATCCAAACTAGGCGATCAAACGGACGAGCACCCACCTTTACCACCAAAACCAAATAAATCAATTTCAAATATGGCATCAAAATACATTATTGACGTAACAACTTTGTCAGTTAATAAGGATAACAATAACAAGCCCAATACACCACCAAAGCCCAGTGCCAAGCCAAAAATGACAAACCGAGATAAAAACAACGATTTCCAATCATCAGCCATTCATTTGGATGATCATGGAGAGATAACTTGTGATACACCAAGTTTACCATTGTCACCGCATATTCTTTCAGATGAAAGTCTTACAGATACTTCCCAAATTTCACTTTTGTCAAAACAAAAGTATCCCGATAAGACTGATGGAACTAGTGTTTCAAATCCGGAGAACCAAAAGCGCCCTGAAAACATCGTTTCCATGGGAATAACTAAAAGTCCGTCTGAGTCATCGTTATACACAAATATGGTATCACCACACCCAATTTTTACCTCAAACACACCGCCCATTACGATGAAGCCTAAAATATTGCCTAAACCAAGAAACGATGGCTATGAAGAAATGATTAAATTTGACAATGAAATATTTGTTTTGAAAGTAAAATCAGGGTTAAACTCATCGGGGTCGAATTCGAAGTATACACCGTTTGTTCAGCCAAAATCCTTTGCACAACGTGATGATGGGAATTCAGTCCCCATCGTTACTGATAGAAAAAATACAAGCTCTTACGAAAACGTTTCAATTCCACCAATCCTACCTTCGTTACATAATTCAAAATTAGAACATTTAGACAATAAAGATGACTATGAAGAAATAATGGATCCGCTGAACGCACTTGCTGATAATGATGTTCACCAAGAAAATAAAGCAGAATTTGCAAAGGGCTATGTGGATGTCACAAAAGTTATGCGTGCGGGGCAGACAAAGGAGCATTTCTACGATTATTCAGTACTGGATGTGCATGAATGTTTCAAAATGTGTTTTCCAGAAAATCTGGAAATTTCGAATTTGATATTAAAGTATCGTTTAGACGGAAGTTTTTTTAGAGATGATGGCATAGAATCGTTTTGTGAATCCGCGAGCATAGGAGGAATTCAAAAGAAGAAGCTAATGAAAATAATAAACGACGGTTGGCGACCTAAATTGTAAATCAATCGATACTTCAGACCATAATGATAAAACTGTCAAAGCCCAGGATGCAGTTGCAATTTATGTAAACAAAATATGTCAAAATAGCCTTGTGTAACATGTTCAATAGTTTTGGTTAAAGCCAAATTGCTTTATAATGCCAGTTACCTTACATTTTTTACATAAAAGCAAAGTGCAAAAAGGAGTTAAGCAAACGAAAATTAGAACATTCAGTAGAGAACTGGTTCTATGGGGTACGTGTTGACCAGTTACCAGCCGAGCTCTGTGAAAACGGGGGTTGAATGCATGTGCGTAAAGTGTCGTCCCTGATTAGCCTGTGCAGTTTGCACATGCTAATGGGGGACGACAATTTCTGCGTATATGGTATGTTCCGTTTACAGAAAATCTCGTCTTTGCACAAATTCAGTGTAGGCGGAAGGTGTCGTCCCTGATTAGCCTAATGTTATACGACATTTTACGCACATGAATTAAACCCCTATTCTCATATACAACACTAGAGTCAATGCATGTAAAAAAAATAAATGCTAAGCAGAGCGTTTGGTATTTTAAACGGTTGATGCCTCCCCGCTAGTCCAAAGTTTTTTAAAAATTCATTATCAATAATTGTAAATAATCATTCTCCTATAGCGTGACGTCGCAATTTAAATCAAATAGCAATAAAAAAAGTATACGTTCAAATAAATGAAAACCAAGTAGACACTCCAATGTCTTAAATAAAAGATTAACGGGAGATCTAAGAATGCAGTCCGTTGGTGCCTTTCTGATTAAAAAGAGTGATATTTAGTACAACTTTAATGGGAATCCTTTGTCACAGCAAATCGTTCATATTTCGCCGCAGAGTTTACATTATTATATTAACTTGAATGCACTCAACACGTGTTGCCTCTTCAAATGTATATGTTGCTGTTATTCGTGTGCTCAGAATAAATCGCCGTTTTATGGAAGAATTCTAAACATCTAAAAAGAATTTAATAATTTGAGTGCAAAAATTGGCTTGATATACAGTATAAGCGTCGGCCATTAAACTTGTGTATGTTGCAGTTAATATCTGTCTTACAACTGGTTTAAGAATGCATCGTCATAGATAGTGATATGTATAAAATTCAAAGGCGTCCTTAAACTGAATCTATCTCACGGCATTACCTTACAAATTAAAAAGCTAAGTCACGTGAAGTGTATTTGCTTGTACAAGTAAAGATGAAATGTGAATCATATTTCAGCGGATACATAATATCTATATGACGTGATATCGTGTACCAGGATGTGTTGCAGAAAGACCAACCGTTACATGACAATGTGAATACTTTGATTGGTGTAAGGAAGTTAAGACGCTTTGTTATTTGTATTTAGACATAATTACACACATGCATTGTATTGGCAAGTAGATTGTGCAGTATTTTCAGTCATCACCCCTTAAAATTTAAACTTCGTCAAACAGGTTTGATATTGATTAAGTTACAATTACAGGTAGACAATTGGATATTGCATCGTTGATTTTATAGACGCTTGTGTCGACCGCATATTACGGTGGATTAATCATTTAAGAAGAATTACACCAGAATATGCCCTAGACACGATGATTACAATATAACACATGTATTTTATAATTAAGAAAGTGTTTAAGTCTGATATACAAGAACCTAGTTGGTTAACATTTCGTTTCATTTGTATTGGATTTCTAATGGCATGCGTTTTCCTATTGATTTTGCTGCATATATGTGATTTATTCAAACTATGAAAAAGTCGAATATTTGTAGTGGAAATCTGGATCTGGAAATGATTGCTTTGAATATGTCAACTGATTTGTTGTATTTAGTTTTTTATTTATTGAATTTTCATTTCATGTCTTGAAGTACGAAAAAGTAACTTCATTTTCCTGTTGGTATTATACAGCAACACATAAGTTTGTAACGTGAAGCGTAGCAAATGCAAAAAAATGAAATATTACTATAAATATGATAAACCAACTTAAACATTATGTTATATATGTATAACTAACCAGGATTGTGTAAATGCGTCAAATAATTCATCAATGTGCATGTGATTTGAAATATCAAAGAAACCATACTCATTAACTGGGCCCCCGTTGAATATAACCGTTGACTCCGTTGACTATAATATACAACAGGTACACGCTAATGTATCGGCGATTTTAATTGGATAACGCGAAGACCATCGGAAGCGCAATTCGTGACGTGACATTACAATATTATGGTTCGCACGCAGGGTTTCCCAGACAAGGTTTTTTTTAATTTCTTTATCATTCCGTTGATAAATAGGTCAAATACAAAGATTTACATGCTCACAAGTCAAGAATTTCCACTTTTAAGTAACGCGAGGATATTATGTATCATGTAGTATTCAAGTTGCATATGTATTATGAATCTTATTTGACTAGAACGAGCTTTTATTCTTACCTGTCAGCTGTCAAAAAGTTCGGGAAAATAAACCGGAAAAGGTACACGGATTACTTCCCCTGAACCTCGAATAATCACGCGATATGTTTCTAAAAATATCCGATCCAATTTTGGACCGGTAAAATTAGCTTGTACCGATCCCTATATAGAGAGTATCCGATAGATTAGGGGAGGTAACCAATCTACCATACTCATGCAGATTTATAAACAGTCTGTCACGCGTAATTGATCGGCAATAAAAAAGTATAATTTCACCGACAACGAATTAAATAAATATCGTACTTGTATCTTTACGCATAATAAAACAACTGTAAAGTCGTGTTAAGAGATTGAGCTAACTTAATAAAACTTCTCTAAATAGATTGTGTGGAATCAGTATAATTTTATATTCGGGATGACGGTTGCAAAACGATTTACACTATTCACATGGAACGCAATGAATTGGAAAAGATTTGTGTATTCCCTTGGCGACCTTATACAAAGCCAAAGATAGTCCCTAACCACCTCGTTAAATTAACCCAGTCGCACTATACCATTCTCAACAGAGACGAATTACCGACGCAGACGGAAATTCTACTCGACTTTCTGAAGCAGGTAAAATACGCACGTGTGAAAGGTAATATTAGTCTCTTTTTTAATAAATGGACACTTTATAATCCATACATGGCGAATTTCTAAGTTGCCGGATTAAGAAATCACTGGGAATACTAGTGAACAAAGTCAGAATACCTATCATGAACATCACAAGAAAAACGTGATTGGCACTTCGTTAACGAGCGGACACCGCAATCTCCTTGCGGTGGTCTTAAGTTGTTGGTTACATGACCCTAAACGGAAGTGGAATTTGGGGGTTTACATGCAGTTAGTTTGCTACTAAGCACATATGATGCAGGTCCTGGTGCATAAGATTTTAAAAATGTATTTGAAAGTATACGTTTTGGTATCAGTTTAAAGGTACATGTGCAAGTCACAGGGCAAAAGGCCTGACTTGTGCATTTCTTTGTATGTTGGTGGTTGCCAGCCTCAATAGTAGGGCATGGTGTTTGCCTTCAAATGGCAGTGCCGGTAGCTGCCAAAACCGGTGCATTTGTTCTAAGGTAATTATTTTGAGTTACGGCGTATAGAATTTTTTTGTAAGCTTATGAAACCACCTTTCCAGTCATGTATAGTTATATATATTGGCTTATCGCTCGGTCATGGTGAAATCTGAGATCAAAGATGGCGAATTCTATATATAAAAAAAGGAAATTAATTGGGGATGCGTAACCTGTTTCAAACAAACGGCAATTGTGCGACGCACGAAAGTCGCGAAAATATCGTGCGTAATGACACTTTGCGTTTTTCGGTTATATTTAAAAAAAAAACACAAACAGCGAAATAATAGTTCTGTATCAACCCACATGCTTCGTGTAAAGAATATTATTATAAATAAATGACACATTCATGCAAACTATCTTATAGGAAATACTCATGGCGTAAAAAAACAATAAAATTAACAACAAAAGTTGGAAGTGAACACTAAATGATACTGATGAATAGTGATAAGTTTGCTTATCGAGGTTATTATTTTTTACCAGCAAAACATATATTCTATGATATTCTGCTTTTCTGACTTACGTTTGAAAAGGTAAAAATAAAAGGATCAATACAATAATATATATCAAACATATCATATCTTAATTCTGAGCTCCGAAACAAGGGACGCTCAAATCAATTTGAGCCTTTCTTCGATAATGATCATTTTCTGATTTATGTAAACTATAAGAAGAATTTAGGCTTAAGTATGATTAAATGTTATTGAGTGTTTATATGCTAGTATTAATTGTGCACACGTATAATACTGAATTGCTTTGAAGAGAAACTTTGAGTAGCCTATATATTTTCAGTCTATTAGACTATGAGACATATTTTCTAATTTAGTTTTTCTAAAATATCATATTTATTATACACATTTAATTGTGTCGAATGTGTTAGGCTTGTTAAGCTTACTATTTACTGGACTGAGGTAAAGAATGATTTAAAAATACACGATTGGAACGAACAAATTCCCTATATATAAGTGGAAATCATGCATTCCAACATTCTTTCTAATATTTTCTTTGTTTGTTAGTATAACCGATCAGCAATGAAGATCTTTCCAAATAATCAAGAGGGCTCGAGTTTGTATTGCAGCGCAGAAAACTGCACAAAGTTCTTGCTGTATGCGGAATATCACGGACACGTCCGATGCGTTCAAACACCAGGTTCCTAAAACTCGTCTGGATCCATTCAAGATGTTAGATCAATTTAAATGCTCATTAAACCATTGGCGATGCCTGTTTATACAAAGTTGCACATGTATGCCTGTCTGTTCAATAACGTTCAATAATAGGTAAATCGCATGGCGACGCATGGGTTTGATTGCATTTCAACCGAACTACAACACACTTTTCCGTGAGTTAACTGAATCCAGAACCAGTTCGAATATCATCCAGATTATCAAAGCAATTGTAACAATATATTAATTTGATTATTTTATTTCAACTTTTGCTACGGCTAGGTTTGTTTTACGAACAGAGGCCGTCATGATATGTTCATGTGGCAATGCCATGGTCACATTTACTTCAGGTTCTAAACTTGTGAATCAATAAATCACTGGACCGATCAAACCAAAAGAAATTCAATTGACCCTGTAATAATAAATTCCAGATCTCCCAAGCCGTGTGAAACTCAAGATGGGAGAATTACATAACCACCTATACTACACTCGCGACTAACCACTGATGTGTTAGTTCGGGTTACGAAGTGTTATGATTACGCAAGTATGGGTGCAGAAAAAATGTATACACAAGTGTTAACTGCAAATATGCCACTAATTTCTTCACAAAAAAATCCTCGTGATGAAATAAAACAATCTGTTAAAGTCATTTTGGCTCCATATTTGCATCCAAGAATTGCGCCATGCACACTTGAAAATGACACCAAATCCGCCATATGTTAATATTCCAGTATAGAAACAAAACAAAGCGAAAGTTCATACACGAACACAGCCGTTGCGATTCCAAAAAGAAAATCAAAAGAACAAATGACACATAACAATTTGATAATTTTGAAGAAGTTTTGTCACCTGGAGCCCTTTATGTTAATATTAGTAAAGTAAACCGCGATTTGGAAATAATACCCGTTGGTAGAGCGGAAGCGAGACAATTCACCCCCAAGACAATTCACCCCTAGGAGACAATACACCCCCTAGACAATTCACCCCTGCTCCCTGGACAATTCACCCCCAGATATTGTTTGTGTTTTCTTTTGCTGTTTGTTAAGGATTTAGTAATTACGAATATCTGTTGTGTGTAACTAAAGTCTTTGTTTGTCTGTTTTGACACTTTGATAAAGCCTCGTCAGGGGTGTGAATGCTTGATTGTAATACCCATTAATGGCACGCTCCCAACCAGATCAAACTTCCTTTCTTTAATTAAGGTTTTCTTATCAATTAAACCATTTTTTTTTATTAAATTAATTACCCCATATAACATGAATAAATAAGTAATTGTGATGATGTAAAATTCTAAGAATTCAATGAAACTAATTTATCGACTTCAATATTTGACAAAGTACTAATAATAAAAAAGTAGTAACATAATACTATTATTTAAAACAAATGCACAAATATAATACAAACTACTTAATTTATTTCAATTTTATATGTAGAAACACAGTTTATAGAAAAATATAGTGGTTGAATTGCATTTGACAAAAATCAAAATCTCATCTTTCATTTACATACTACATTTATTATTTTCACGTCCAAATTGTGCTGCAAATTCAAAATTATAACCCTAAAACATGTGCTCACAACTTATTTTCAAATATGACAAAAGCAAATGACAATAAAATCTCATATACAAATATGGGGGTGAATTGTCTTGGGGGTGAATCGTCTTTGGGAGTGAATTGTCCAAGGAAATCAAATTCTGGGAGTGAATTGTCCAGGGGGTGAATTGTCTGACACCCGGTAGAACAACAACATCATCAACAATAGGCTTTGTAGACATTACAAAATATACGCGAGGCGGTCAAACGCAAGAAAACTATGGTTATACAGTACGTGGGGTGCACAAATGCTTCAAAATGTGTTTTCACGAAAATATTGGCACAGCTAATGTTACGCTGAATCATCATCTAGACGAGTTTCTTAGAGGGCATTGCTTCAAAGCGTTGTGTGAAACCGTGAATGTATGTAGCATTGAACAGAACACATTGATCAAAATTGTTGTAAATGGATGGAGACGGAAACTTCAACCCAACACCCAAAGACTTAATATAAATATGTGACAACATTTTTGAAAACAACATATACACAATCCAGGCAATACATTAAGTGTTAATTAATCATTGCAACTACATGAACCAATTATACACATGTTTTCAATTAAATGTGAAGTAACTTTGGACATATTGTGGGTTAAAGTTACAAGCATACATGTTAAAAAACCCATTAAAACGAACGTATTGTGTGAACACCTGCGATTGACGGATGGGTTGCGTCCAGGATGACGTTTGATCTCCGCTTGTTCATGAAACTTGGCGATAACATATGTAAGCGTACTATCCCGGCACAGTTTGATAACCAGTCATATCGTCAGAAGAACTTCTGAATAGTGGACCTTAATTTTAAAAATGGCACAGATAATCGCGTTCGCCATTTAATTCAAATAGTTGTTACGGCATTATTTTCAAAATCTTGTTTGATATCAAAATGCCGGCCAATAACGATAACCAGAAAGGGTGTCTGAAGCTCCAATGCATTATGGCCTTTTAATTATTCGACGATTTCGATGTAAACTCCAGTGATATCACACTGCCTTGTCACCATTACTTTCGGTGACAAGCCTTTAACCAAAAAATAGCTTCAAAGGTATATACAGCAAAAATAACAAGAAATAGACAGATTTACCGTTCACTTTTTGAAATAAAAATGCAACATGCATTATTCGTATTTTCAGCAGTAAATCACCCAATTTAGCCATAACGTTGTTTTAATTTTAAAAATTGAAGAATTTGCATTAAAATTGCAACTTATTTAACAACAAACATAGCTTATATGCTATATTAAAACAAATTACGTTAGAAAAGAAATAAAACGCATCGCAAAAAGTATGCGTTGTCGGCAGGATTCGAACCTGCCGGGAAAGATCCCCACAAATTTTGGTCTATTGCCTTAGCCACTCGGTCACGACAACTTCACAATAGTACCTGCTAAACAGGAAAAATGCTCTTCAATCTTCAGAGAAATCGCGGGAAATCATTACAGATGCGCTACCTTAAAAAAGACATAACGTATACAAACATTAAGTTCATATACTTGAAATAATTGAGCTATCATATGTAGCGGTAACATGTTGAAGGTATGTCATAAATGTATGTTATACAAAGTTTACTACACAAATATGATGAGTCATGGACCTTAAATGTGCACTTGGGACGCATCGGTCGTTCGTGCTATAGCCATAGGGCAGATATTGCCGATGTAGCGCCAATACGGACCCATGGCAAACCATAGCATTGAAATAACCATTAGATACTGCCATAAATCACAAGCATATGCAACTTACAATACACAATAATTGAACCAAGATTTACAGAGAGTGATGGGTCATAATATTTACATCATGTATTCGGGACGTATTTAATGTTTAAGTGTTACATTTGCATAACTTTTTTGATTACATAGTTGATAACATGTATTCGGAGAATGTCGGTTTTACGCCTGACCCGGATGAGCTATGTATTTATGCACAATTTATTTTTATAAATCAGTGAAGCAGTCAGTCGTAATGTATGGCAGATGTTTTGATAAGATTTTGACAGTAATTGAACCACTAGTTTTAAATAAAATGAGCAGACGATAGGAAATATAATAGTGAACGATAATATGGAACAATATGAAATGTAAGATGCTTGCATTTTTTAAATGTAAGTATACAGCTTTTAACTTATTTAAATTACAGTCATATGTTAATACTATGTTTTGTAATAATTGTATCCATGGCGCCTCATACAATTTACAAAATAAGTAACACTACATTTGACTATATTCTTAGGCTCGGCATGATTAAATCACCAAATGGTTTCATTTACCGTTCTAAGGAGCAGACACCGGATTAAATAATGCATTGTGTTTTTGTGCACTTTGTTTTGCGCGGATGTTTATGTCCGACTAATGTATATGACATTTCATTTTCCTTTATTACACTTTCAAATGCTATATTCATGAAACGATTGAATATAATTTTTTACGCAAACTTACTGTATCATGTACACTAACAAACGGCAATGAATTGTAATGCGTATAATACAAATCATACCCTGGATGAATACGTTGTATGGCGGTTTCTCAGTAGGCGTGTTCAATCAGTTGAATACATAAAAAGGTAATGAAAGAATGTGTACACGTTTAAACCAACTCGTTCTTTGTGACATACAGATAGACTCAACAATGTGCAAGCCTGGTTTTGCATCTACCGTGAGTGTCAAACCAAAGTGTATATTTCGTCACAGTTATTATTTTACATCATGTGGACAAAACATGCATATTCATTAGGACAGTAACATAGTTTGACAGGCTAGAACTACATTAATCTCAGACATATGAACAACATCACGATGGCGTCATCATCAACGAACGGTAGATACACCTATGAGAACACTGGCTCCATAAGAGACGTCTTGTCCGGAAGACGATTCTCACTTCCGGCCGTCGTCAGGGTAACCCCGTCGGACTATGAGATCACGAACAGCGACGACTTTCCAGGAGATGCGGAATTGTTAATCGACAAACTGGATCAAGTAAAATACGCTAGAATTAAAGGTAAACAGTATAAAGCCATAAACGTGATGGAATCTTGTACAGATTAAATATGTGCTATATCTCGTGTGTGGTTCCCATATGGAACTTCGGCAGCGTGCTCATTAATGTTTCATCGTGTGTCAATATTTCAACCTCCATTAAACATTGAATGCGACAAAATATTTTCGCCGCGATAATGTAACGCGGATATGTTCGTTGTATTCATCACATTTATATTTATTGTGCAGTGCTCTTTTTTTAAAGTATCTGTGCATCGTCTATTATTACAGTGAGAATACGGGTACAACAACTGTATAATATTGATAATATCATGGTAGTATTAAATATGTTTTTTAAATATATTATTTGCCAACAAATATGTATTTGATTTTAGAGACTTTTTATAAATGTATAATGATATGATATTATTATATTTCTATTAAAACAATATTTTAATCGTGAAAAAATTACTACCTTGTGTTACGTTATTCGTTGTGTCATTATAAACCATGCAGATAGAATTGAGGTAAATATGTTAATAACAATTTCATTTATCTGAAGAACTTTCTAACTCATATACAGTGATACCTTTTACCAAAGAAGAGCGAGTGGTAGCCTTCAAAGGTTCAGAGTTTGTACGTCGACGTAGCGAGCTTGTTGGCAGGGAGTTCTTTCTACCGGCCGAATATCACGGACATGTGAGATGTATACCCCGACCCGGTTATAGAAAGTCTTTCACAGCAATTAGCCAGGTGCGTTTACAAGTATAATTTTGGTCGTCTGATTAGTCTGATAGTACATGGACTTCAAATTATTATTTGTTGATATGATATATTCTAGTATTATTGTATATGCACAAATAGACGTTCACGATTGCTTTCAAATTGATGAGATTAATCAGTCGACACTATAAAATTGTTGGGAACAACAGCATTAAGCCTTTGGATTCAGATTAGAATTGCCGAGCGCTTATTTTATTTGAATCGCCAATTTAATGTGAAATACCGTTTCTTCGAATCCAAAAATGTTTCATAGTGGCAATGGTTGGGATTTATTTTTATGATATTGGGTTTATGATGAAATATGGTAACCAATACAATGAAAAAGAACTGGTAAATTCCCTTCAGTACCCATTTTAAGTAAATCACACATGATTCATGAAGAAACAACGCACCGTATACTAAAGGCAAATTATAAACGCTACGTATTTGCTTTTCTCTATCAACCGTGAATAATATACACGGTTATCGTTAAGTTTGACAATTTTACCTTCTTATTGTACACCTGAATAAGAATATCATACAAGATATTTTCAAAATTGATGTACCATGACACACACACAGACACGATTGAAAGTTTAAGTCAAAATAACTCACAGAGGAAACTTTAATATATTTCAATAAAAAAAACACATTAAAGAAGTAACAAAAAAACACAAATAAATAATACACACAATTAAAATGTAAATTAAAAGGATTTCAGTAATATAAAAACATTTTGAGTCCACTATGTGAAAGCAGTTTTTGCTAATCTTATTACAATTCATGACTTAATTAAACATTATAAATTACATCTAGGAATTGTACTTTCAAATAAATGTATGCTCATTTGAGACGGTGTTGTTTAATTTAAGGAACTGGTTTTCCATCAAATTTCATCAAACTGCGGATGTATAGTCGACACACATAATAGACATACACAAACAAGAGAAAGTTATAAAAAGGAAAATTAACAAAATTAATCCCTTCAACCTCAACACAATCTTAATGCTCTCTGTAGAGAACAAACTGTCATTTACATATTGCCTAGCTCTTTTAACGTTTGAATTCTTCTATTACAATCATTATTATTAGAGTACAATATTGTAACGTGTCTTCGACCGAGCGTCGGTCTTTATAGTATGGTTCAGGCAATAATACAAAGCACAATACAATAGTATATAATTTTCCTTAAGCTACCTTGCTTTATGATTGGTTATTAATACAATAATTGGTTTGGAACTGTAAATCAAATGTAATCAAATGCTATATTCATATGACTTCGAACATCACTATTTACGCTTTATGACTCCGAGTCTGTGTGACTCGCTACCCTAGGTATGGAGCCTTGTAGTGTTGTGTGAAGGTATGTGACTTATATATCAACTATTAACGACCCGGGCTGCTGAGGGGTAGGAATCCAGCTTCAAGGCTCTCAGAACGTTTGAAGAGGATAGCCAGTCTCTATGTGCCCAAAGGCCCTAATGTATGTTAATAATATAATTAAATTACCTATTTTCGTGATGTTAACTCGACGAAGTCGGCAGTAAAACTGACTGTTTAGAGAGAAAACGCGCTTATATACTGTCTTTTCATGCGGCGTGACTCGGACATTTCCATAGTGATACAGTTGAGATCTACGTAATAGTGGTTTGACTTAATTATAAAGCATAATAATGAGGTGCTGGTCTTTATCAACGCAAATAACATTTATTAAACTAATGGATATAAAAACAACATACAACGATACATTTCTAGGCATATTTTCAACAATGAATTAAACGCCAACAATGCTTACCGGAAATCAATGGACGCTTTTAATATATTAACTAAAAGAAACAATTTACCCAAAGGAAAATGAACGTAAGTAAAGAACGGCGGTAGGTTAAAAATCACCACATTACCCACGCCTCCGATTTTAAGCGTCCCGCTTATTCATGTATTAATAATATATATTTTTTAACAAAATAACATGGCAAATCAAACAGTCTCAAACGAACAACAATAATTAAAAAAAACATGATACTCTATAATACTCTGTAACAGAAATATGCACTTTACCTAAGTGTCAACGATTAACAAAAAATAAAACAATCATATTTCACAGTCTAAGCAATGTGTTGCACTGTGACATGGATAAAGAATGACTGCCTGTCATAACATGTATGCCCGCACACATTACACCCCCAAGGCTTCCATTGGTATGGCAACCCTGGTGGATGAAGAACATTGCCATATCCTCAAAATATATGCCACAGAAATTGCACTTGTGCAATTTGTTGCACTGACATGCGTTTAGCACTTGCACTGTGTCTCGTGTCTGTGTCCCCCTTTCAGCAACGATAATTGCATCCTGTATACTCTTGTTCATTTGGACGACACAGTCGACTTGAACGGCATTCTCTCTCATATAGTTACCTTCGGTTTGTCATTCGCTCGAACGCCGCTACTGCGCAACCACTTACCAGTCTCCACCTTATCAACACCTCCATACTGTTCATCAAGGTTTTTGGTTGGACAACTGGGTCCAGGGCGTTCGGACTCCGAACCTTTAGCTCGCTTGACCGGCACTTGAACAGGAGTGGGGGCCGTCCTCTTCCTAACTGTTCTATATAACTCGAGGTCACTATCTTCGTCTGTAGAAGAGCCCTTCTATTCCACACTTACCTCGGAATCTGAAGCCCAATCACTTTCACCGGGATCTTCTTTATCATTCACTGTACTCGCGCAAGCACTGGCCGACTCAGAACAACATCCCTTGTCACTGCCCTAAGAGACTTTATCGTGCCCCGTTCGGGCATAATGTCGTTTAAGGTATACGATCTTAGTGACGTTCACTCCACACTCATTACATGCGATTCTCTTCAAGGCACACGTCATAATATGGTCTCGGAAGGTCACCGTACATCCTTTTTGCGTACTGCAAACGAGGTGCTAGTACTTGCGGTAGTCTTCGTTTTCGCCATGGTCCTCCTTTTTGATCGAGCAGGACTCATGCTTTTAGCAAAAAAATCACAACCGTTCACATATATCTTCACATCATGTCGTAATCCAGGCCATTAATATCGCTGTCTAATCTTTTCAAAGGTTTTCCTAATACCAAGGTGCTCTGATGCCTTGATACCATGCATGTGTTTCAACACAACTCGCCTTTGTTTGAACGGAACGATGACTTGCGAATGCACATTATTGGTCCCAAACACATTGCATTTCCGCACTACTAAGTCATCTCTGACTTCGAGACGCTCCCATTGATTTAGTAGTGTCTTAAAGAAATGACTGCATTCTGCAACGTCAGCATTATAAGGTCGATCATTATCCAGAATCCACTGCTTCAGACGTGAAACATCTGTGTCAGCAATCTCAGCTGAGACAATTTCTAATATTTTATCAGTATCCTGGGGTTTCCTCTGTTCGATGATATCCATGGTAAGTTTCACCTCTCTTGTGTCAGGACAATATTCACCGCATTGTCTAAATTGCCTCAAATTTATATCATCAGCATTTCCATGCCACCGCCGTGGTCTGTGCTCGATCTTGAAATCATACGACGCCAGTGTGCTACCCGCGCATCCTGAAACTACTTTGCTTCTGATAGAACACATTGCTCCATTAATACATATCTGCTCGGACGCCACGTCAATATTACAATGATACTGCTTGAAAAGACCTAACATGATTTCTCCATCAATGTCAGCTACTACCGTCGTGATCGGGTAGGTTTTTCCATTAATGCGTAGGTTTAGCGTGGTTTTACCTTTGATATTAAGCGGCGTTCCACATGCCGCGAAAATGTCCTTTTTAAAATATTTGAGTTCGGTACACTTGCAACTAAACATACTCCAGGTCTGTGTTGACATCATCGATAGTGTAGCTCCTGTGTCTATAAGACAGCTTACAGCAGAACCATCGATGTGTGCTGTTACGAAGAATAAGCCGGCCCCATTGAAAGTGGATTTCTTAACGTAACCACCCTTGTCACCTGTACTTTGGTCCTTTTTATGTGACGCATTCCTGTTTGACCTTTGGCTATTGTTATACCTGGGAACATTAGTACGCCTAGGCTTCCATCTAGGTGTTCGGAAGTTATTGCGTGGTCTATCTGAGCTCGTATTCCTAGGTTGAAATGACCTCGGGACACTATTACTTTGTCGTTTCCACTCACGGAACTCGTTTTGTAATTGTTGAATTGCAGACTGTAAGGACTTGAGGTCGTTCTGATGTTTGATCTGGCTATCGTCCTCTGCAGTTCTTGTTGCCAGCACCTGACTTGAGGCAAGGTGCTTTTGCTCAGCTTTGTAGTAGGCTTCCATTTCGACTGCATGACGCACAGCATCATTCAGACTCGATGGTCTAGCCTGTTTGGTGCGTATCCTCAACTCTACGCTATGTTACGAATCTACAAATTGTTATTTTGCAAGTGTTTCTCTAACATCGGCTGGGGCAGTAGGGTAAGCCAAATTTGGCAGCCTTCTGATGTCCTGCGCTAGTTTTGACAAGTTTTCCGATGCACGCTGTTTTCGTTCTCGAAGCTGCACCCGGTACAATTCTGTTTGATTGGGCGGCTGAAACCTTTTTTTGCAAAGCTATTACAAGCTCTATATAGTCATTGCAGTTTTTGGACAAATTCCCAAATACACCCTGTGCCTGACCTCTCAACGATACGGCAAGGTACAATCCCTTCTCTTTTTCAGTCCATCTGTTCAACTCTGAACAAGCATCGAAATGCGCTTTAAAATCGGACCAGGATCCGGAACCATCATATGTCGCAGGTCTCATTATAGCGGTACGCGCCTTGCTCGGGGTCTCCGCCTGGGGTCGCGATGTACTCCGTCTTTTGGTCACATACTTCGGGGTATCTTTAGTATATTTCAGATCTGGTGCTCGAGTATGTTCCGAGGTTCATGGGCTAGACGCTTCATGTTGCATACCCGCACCTCGAGACAGTCTATTGCGGTCGGTCGACCCTGTGTCCATGTTATCCATTTCTAGCTGTAGCCCGGAGATCTCACTTTCTATTATGTGCCTCTGGTTTTGTATTCGAAGTTGCTCTAGCTCTTCATATAACGCATCGAGCTCTCGGTCTCCGCCTGACGCCATACTGTTGCTGTGAGTACTGGATAACGGTCTGATATCCTGCTATCCCACGCCGCTGCCACCCAATTTTGTAACGTGTCTTCGACCGAGCGTCGGTCTTTATAGTATGGTTCAGGCAATAATACAAAGCACAATACAATAGTATATAATTTTCTTTAAGCTACCTTGCTTTATGATTGGTTATTAATACAATAATTGGTTTGGAACTGTAAATCAAATGTAATGAAATGCTATATTCATATGACCTCGAACCTCACTATTTACGCTTATGACCTCGGGTCTATGTATGGAACCCTATGCCTCGGAACTATGTATGGAGATCTATGCCTCGAGACTATGTATGGAGACCTATGTCTCGGGACTATGTATGAAAACCTATGTGTCGGAGCTATGTATGGAGACCTATGTCCTCGAGACTATGTATGGAAACCTAAGTCTCGGAACTATGTATGGAAACCAGCTTCAAGGCTCTCAGAACGTTTGAAGAAGATAGCCAGTCTCTATGTGCCCAAGGTCCCTAATGTATGTTAATAATATAATTTAATTACCTATTATCGCGATGTTAACTCGACGAAGTCGGCAGTACAACTGACTGTTTAGAGTCAACGCGCTTTTATACTGTCTTTTCATGCGGCGTTACTCGGACATTTCCATAGTGATACAGTTGAGATCTATTTAATAGTGGTTTGACTTAATTATAAAGCATAATAATGAGGTGCTGGTCTTTATCAACGCAATAAACATTTTTTAAACTAATGGATATAAAAACAACATACAACGATAAATTTCTAGGCATATTTTCAACAATGAATTAAACGTCAACAATGCTTACCGGAAATCAATGGACGCTTTTAATATATTAACTAAAAGGAACAATTTACCCAAAGGAAAATGAACGTAAGTAAAGAACGGCGGTAGGTTAAAAATCACCACAATAACACGTGTTTTTATTAAAGGTACTACAAGACATGCCAAGGTATGTGAAGGTATGCGTCGATACGCAGTCGTGCCTAACTTCCGGTGAACTAGACTTAGGACCGAAGGTTTGCAGTGGAACAGTTTTGTTACTTCGCAAAATCTATACAGTAAAAGACAGCATCTTCAGATATTTAATATGTTCCGTTGGTGAACAACATTTTCATTTTCGGGAAGACCAACAAGTCAAAATGGAAACCCTAGGCGATGGACAATTACACCATTGGTCAGAACTCGAAAATCTTGCCATGTTACCCGTATGTGTTCAGTTCGAATACACGAATCCGAATGAAATCGTTTGCAATGATGACGAGGCGGCAGAAACTCTGCTTACCATTCTGACGGGACCGATTGAGGTGACACAGTTTGTGACCTCTGATATGTTGCTGGGATGGATATCTAACGGCGAAAATAAACCGTGCACAAAGGTTGTGTTATTGCGTAAAACGGCACGTGATGTCACGATGTGGCCCAAGGCCAATATGAACGACGGCGAAGGACTGGACTATATTCATAAACACTTCGGCCAATATTCTGATACTCAGTGGCTTCGGAGCAGCATGTATGCGTTGAAAGCTGATGTAGCATACAAGGAGAGATTCGTTTGGTTGAAAAGATCTTTGTCAAGCGGTATGTTCGGATTATATTACAAAAGTTTAATGGACGTACAACAAAAATAAACTAATGTTAATAGCGTAGACTGACTGCAAATGAGATGAGGTAAAGAAACCTAATTCAAAGAAAATGGATTTCGTAATTAATATATTTAATCTTTGGCAGATAAATATTGCTTATTACAACGATATACGTAATGCAATACTTTAAATGCATTGTATCAGTCGACTAAACCAGAACTGGCTGAAAAATAAACGATCACTACTACATTTGTAGTATTCGCTGTAAAAATTATGTCTCGTCGAAGTGTCACCCTTTTAAGGACCGTTGTTTTCGAGACCGTCTAATTTATTAATAGATTGAGAATTTTATTTTAGCTCGATTGCATCGAAAGCTTCAGGCTTATTGAAACGCTCTCGAGTCCGTTTCCTGGAACCAGTACGGTGTGCCTTTATGGGAGATCTAAAGAACGCTTCCACTGCGGGGATCGAACCCATGACCTCCCGGTCGCTAGGCGGACACCATATCCAATACACCACGGCGACTTCTATTGGTCTTTCAAAATGACGAGCGCTTGTTTTTAAACCAATGAAACAACAGGGACACATGTTTGTTCTTGTTCGCAGACTTTTAAGCTTCATGAGAATAACATGACAATTTCTGATACGTATACATATATTTTTATTTTAAATGATCTATTTTATAACGCGTGGGTCTCTGTTAAATGGAATTGACTATACTTTTCTTTGAATTAAGACCGCTAAAAGTGACTGTAATCTTAAAATAGCGTAAATGTAAATGCGTTACAAGGTCGGTGTAGCTGTTATATCATTAGTCTCCTTCGCCTTGACGTAAACACCAGGAAATGCCACCAGGAAGCGTCGCTTGTTCCAGAGTTGTCTGGTAGGTGGTGCTTGTCATATTGTGAGTAATAAAATGTTTATTATATTGAGTTACAGGCCCCATAGTTGCTAGTCCGATGCAAAGCAGTTCAGAAACACCGACCAACGCAGGAAAACGAATAAGTAAGCATTTGCAGCACACATGTATTTTTCAATAAATATCTGTAGTACACTGCAATCGCCTTTGCATAATTTGGAAACAAAGTAAAAAAAAACATACTTCATGATTTCAAATTATATTCTGGTTTTATATGAACGTGTTTGTTATTTAAAAAACATAACTTTGACCATTCGAGTTTAAAGCTATGAACGTGTTTTTATAAATACATGTTAATGCTTTCTATAAGTTAAATTTATATTAAGTATTTAAAAATACGTTATGGAGAAGTTTAGTTGCTGACATAATGGCTGCAAAGTTGTTTTATTCATACGTGAAACGTCAAGTACAAATAAAACCGAGAGGAATTGTTGAATTCACAGAATCAAAACCAGTGGCATTAATTCGACCGTCGTTTCGACCTACGAGTGCACCAAAACCAGTAAGTTCTTGTACGTGTTCCACAAATAGCTAATATCCTCAAATACAGATTATTATTAAAGTACAGCTCAACTCTAAAAGGGGCTGTTTTCTGAGAAGTATGGTTTTTATTTTTGTTCCTAACATCGACAACTTTAGGTCATGCAAATGATATATCAAAATAAGTATGCACGTTTCTGATAAATAAAACAATTAGTAAGTGTTACGTATTTATATTTTCATTCGAGTAATTTTTGTAGAGACATGTGTGTAGCGGAGATCGACCATCTTCTACAGAATATGTACAGGTATGTACATTGATTTGTTTTACTGACGTAATTACATGTATATATTGTGTTTGCCTTCAATGTGACAGATTGTGGTTTTCGATTTCGGTTCCATATTGTTTAACAAAAGAGTACATGGAGTTATTTCAACACATAAATGTTAAAATATGTATACTAGTACGCGAATAATACATGCGTATTATATTAGGACAACATAATAGCATGTTAGAATAATTATAAAAGTATTTTTTAAAAATGCGTGTGATTACATAAACTTCCGATATATCCATGGCGTCATCTTAGGGCGGCATTGCAAACAACGAAGCAAATGAAGGAGACCCACCATTGTCACCAAAACAAGCCGATGATTCTGAACATGACGAGGTTTGCATTATTAGTAGGCTTTTTAAGAGACATACTCGGTGTATTGAAATACGCATTGCTCGCATACTTCATCCGTCGATACCAATTTACGTTGAAGACGATGGTTCATGTTAAAAAAGTTTTTAAACAATATTTCATTATTTCCTTAATTTACGAGATCAAAATTGTACAACGGCAAACAATTAACTTAAAAGCGTTACCTCAGTTTTATTATTATAAAAAACCAAAACCTGACCTTACACAATACGCAGCTTGTTTTAAAACGTCCATGATTTTTTTTATTTTAAAATATTATCAATATAACGCGTTTCATTTTCAGAAAGGCACTAAGTGGATGGAATGGAAAAAGAAGATTAAGGGCATTCACGCCGAATTAATGTCGTTTGTACAAAAAAGATCCTCGTCGAAAGACGACTTCTATCTCACATGCATATTCGATGAAACGGAAAACGAAAGAGATGGAGATATTTCTACAAAACTAAGCGTTTCGGAACCGTTTGAAGCATTAAATGATCCACTCGGCAATGCATCTGAATTAAACCCGCGAGGACTTAACGTTCCCGACCGAGTCTTGGACTCTAATGCACGCATTTTGAAAGTTGAAAAAGCTGCAGACATTCTTCAGTTACAAGGAAATGAGGCTTATATAGTTGTGAGTGAAAACGGGAACTCAGAACCAACAGAAACGCATTTGGAACCGACCCCTTGCGCACATGTAAAAACTGACAACAACGTTTTCGCAAGTGCGTTGCCAGTGTTTACGCCAACTTCGCAGAAAGCAAACACAGAACAAAAGTATGTACTATCCGAAGAACACAATCTGCCCTCTCGTATGGACTGGGAAGCGAACACAGGCGACTGTGTAAATACAGGCGACTATGTAAATATAAAGGGAATGACAGACGCCTCATGTAATATGAACAATCCCATCGCACCGCACCACAAGGATACCACCAGAAATCAGCATTTCTGTGACACTAGAGATATAACAGGAATAGAAGACCTCTTGAGTGTCCAAACACAATCACTGAAACCACCTGTTAAGGATTTAAAGATACGTGAGCATGAATGTGATTACACAAATATTCAAAAAATGGAACAGCACACATATCTTCGAATACAAAATTTTAAACCATCTATGTTTCAAAGACACACACATCAAAGTGATCAAACACGTGTTATGTCAAGATCTCCATGTCACAACCAAACGCGCATAGATTCGTTACTTACAGACAACCAATCAGTGCAATCTCATGAAGGAACTAGATCTCGCTTAAAAATACCAGCCATTCCACTTAAAAAGCAAGATTTCCGAAAATGAAAAGTTGGTGGTTATCATAACTAAGCGATGAGCGCTTTGTTTTAATCCATTTATGACTAGCATCTAGAAAAAAAGGTCTTGGCAAACAGCGTAGACCCAGATGAGACGCCGCATAATGCGGGGTCTCATCAGGGTCTGCGCTGTTTGCTTATAAGGAATTTCCGTAAGAAATATTCTAAATAGAGAAAAAAGTATACTATACATCCCTAATTTAGGAAATAAATTGATACAATTTAGAAGGATGGGAGAGTCCACTAGGAATAAATGGGTTAAACAACTCTGAAACAAGTCGAGTTAATCAACAAACCTAAACAAACATCCTATCGAACCGACTCCAAGCTGTATACGCAACAAACGAACAGCTGCTGTTTGACTAGTGGACTCCAGAATAAGGGATATTATGAGCCTTGTTTTGAGAAAACTGGGCTTAATGCATGTGCGTAAAGTGTCGTCCCAGATTAGCCTGTGCAGTCCGAACAGGCTAATCATGGACGACACTTTACGCACATGCATTATGCCTAGTTTTCTCAGAACACGACACTTATCATTTCGCCGGAATCTCAACAAATTAAAAAAGAACGAAACGGCAGAAATTTGTCAATACTTAAGTGACGAAAGTGCATGACTTCCTACATACAATTTCGACAATGTTCATTGTTTGATACATAGATGTATATGTTTTGATTCTTTTGTGAAATTTAAAATATCCATTCTTAAAGGCAAAAACAACGTTCACGAAATTGTGTGCATAATTTAGAAATATGTATTGTGCTATGTTTTTGAATTTATTTGTGTTACATATATTCTTAAAATCTGTAAAGTTTAAATAATTTAGAAGTGTACATTTAAGCAAATACCATAACAATACTTGGCCTTAAATACTCAGTTTCGAGCAGGAAACCAGGTGTATACCATAATAAATGTTGATGCTTTCTAGAAACTATTCGTTTATATTTTGTATATACGTACACATTAAAACTTGTAATGAAAACATAAGCATCAATATGTAAATAGTTTTTCCTAATGTATATATTATATGTTAATGTTAGAAAATTAAATGTTAAAATCAAATGTAGCGATTAATGTGGATGCATGAGTAATACATTTTTAAAAAGATTTACATGTACAATATATCTGCATAAACTGTCTCTTTCATGCAAGGTATCATGTAAATCGCATATTTTCATTTTTAGTAGAAAAGTCTGTTTGATTGAAAATAATAATATAAGTATAGTCATCATTTTATTGGCAAAGCACTTAACGTTTTTATTAACTGAAAATGTTATGTCTTTACATCAAACTAAAGCAAAAATAATTGACAAATCAATCAATTCTTTAGCGACAGACCAATTCTACGAAAGCTCCAGAGCAACCATGATTTGCTCAAATCTGTACCATCAATCTGTTAAGTTATCCTTTTGATGGCAAAACACGTAACGTTTTGTATTTATGTTATGATATAAATCATCAAATAAATTTTCTTATAGACTAATAAACACCAAAATTCTGTTTAAAAGTGAATTTCTAAATAGATGGCATTTACCGGTACACAACACGAGTAGCACTTTGTTTGTATTTATGTCAAGCAAATGTTTTAATTCATGTGTTTTGAACCGAAAAACATCATGTTTGTGACTGAGCTTACTTATTAAATATAAATTACTTACAAATCATGATCGGAAATATGTTATATATTAAAAAATATGGGGTTGTCTGAATCTATACGAATGAATGAAACTATGGAAAAGAAGGATACATTCTGCAAAACTGACAGACTGCTTTGATTACATAATTCATTTTCTGCTTTGCGTCTCGTATTTCGAGATGACTGCATGAACATTGCAATCTTTTGATCTTGGACGATTGATTATCGTGTACTGATGTTTACCTGAAATCATCAATGTCAATAGTGTCCAGCCGAAAGATAGCAAAAAACTCTGCTTTTGGGGAACGCCGTTTATGCATATTTATGCTTTCGAAGAATAGGGAGTATATTGTTTTGCACATGTCGGTCGGTCCGTCGGTCGGTCGGTCGGTCTGTCGGTCGTCCCGACCACCAGATGGTTTCCGGATGATAACTCAAGAACGCTTAGGCCTAGGATCATGAAACTTCATAGGATTATTGATCATGACTGGTAGATGAACCCTATTGATTTTCAGGTCACTAGGTCAAAGGTCAAGGCAACAGTGACTCGAAATATTAAAATGGTTTCCGGATGATAACTCAAGAGTGCTAATGCCTAGGATCACGAAACTTCATAGGTACATTGATCATGACTGGCAAATGACCCCTATTGATTTTCAGGTCACAAGGTCAAAGGTCAAGGTCACGATGACTTGAAACAGTAAAATGGTTTTCAGATGATAACTCAAGAATGCTTAGGCTTATGATCATGAAACTTCATAGGTACATTGATCTAACTGGCAGATGACCCCTATGGATTTTCATGTCACTAGGTCAAAGGTCAAGGTCACAGTGACAAAAATCGTATACACACAATGGCTGCCACTACAACTGACAGCCAATATGGGGGCATGCGTGTTTTACAAACAGCCCTTGTTTGCTTTCACTTTCACAAGACTTGAACTGCAAATGAAAGGAGAAGTCTGGTACAATGAAAACAACTATATGAAGTTCTCTGACGTTAACAATCGCAACTAAGAGTGTGTTAACCCATTTATGCCTAGAGTCTAGAAAAAAAGGCCTTGGCATGATGCGGCGTCTCATCTGGCTCTGCGCTGTTTGCTTAAAGGAATTTATGTAAGAAATATTCTTAATATAGAAATAAATTTGCTTAAAGGAATTTATGTAAGAAATATTCTTAATATAGAAATAAATATACCAGGCATCCCTAATTTTGGAAATAAATTGATCCAATTTAGAAGGATGGGAGAGTCCATTAGGCATTAATGAGTTAAACTGTTAATTGATTCATTATCATTGCACACGTGAGCATAGTCTGCACTGTTTTATTTCAATTATGTTTACATTTATTTATATTATTTGAATGCGATAATCTGCTATTTATGACGATGGCAATAAATTTTGCAATCCGATTAAAGGGGAACATATTTTGAACAAATTGGGATATTTAAAGACAAATATCAAATGTTCCTATGAAATATTAACAATTTAAATTATGTTGACAAATCACAATCAATTTCAAAATGAATATTGGACGTTAACGAATAAAATAATTGTAAAGCAGTAAAGGCTTTCCTGTTTTCATATAATATGCCAATCTAATAATATTTAGCAGAGTTTAATCTGTTTTGTGGACGTGAACTCTAAACATTCGATGTGTGATAGTTAACAGCTTACAAAAATGAGATTCTTATTATAAGAAACATTCGCCATTCTTGCATGCTGAGCAAATCACTATAATTCGGGACATCATCTCTACTCACAATTTGCTTAACAACAATCTGAAAATGACAGCGCGATCTTGTGTAGCTTTTTTGCTATTTTCATGATAGAGCAATCAAATATCACAATAAGTAGCTTAAATTATAGCTCATTGTCGTATGAACTCATTGAGGAAAGGAAAGTACAGGAAACACATTATCCAGACGCTCATTTATGGCTACCAAAATATTCCTTAACAAGACGCAAGACGCTCTTACGATAATAGGTGCACTCACTCTCGTATTCATTCAGCGCTGACACAGGCTAATCAGGGACGACACTTCCCGCTTTTATGGTATTTTTAGTTTCAAGGAAGTCCCTTCTTACCGAAAATCAAGTTTAGGCGGAAAGTGTCGTCCGTGATTAGCCTGTGATCAGACTGCACAGGCTAATCTGGGATGACACTCTACGCACATGCATTAAGCCCAGTTTTCTCAGAACAAGGCTCAAATGATTAACGTATACAACGATATTTGATCAAACTTGAGGCGTTTTAATAATTAACATCCATTGGCGTGAGTAGACATAGACAATCAAATACATAATAACAAGTATATAAGTTTTTATTCGATGCAATATAATCTTATCATTTTAGATAAATTATTTCAGACATAAAATAGATACGAGATAACTAATGGACTCTTGAATCTAAGAACGCGACCATACAGCAGATCTTCGGAAGACAATATGAGTCGCGTTCTGAGAAAAATGATCTTAATGCATGTGCGTAAAGTGTCGAGCCAGATAAGCCTGCGCAGTCCGCACAGGCTAATCAGGGACGACACTTTCCACCTTAATTGGATTTTTGCTAAGAAGAGTCTTTATTTAAACGAAATATGTCATAAAAGCGGAAATTGTCGTCCCTGATAACCCTATGCGGACAGCACAGGCTAATCTGGGATGACACTTTTAAGCACATGCATTATGCCCAGATTTCTCAGAACGCGACTCAATACATTTCCTACGCAATAGAAGAATTACCCAATTAGATATAGCAACAATATATAAAATATTAAATTATAGCTTAAGACACATATACCTTAACGTAATATCGTCGCAAATAAACTTCTTGCTGAGAAAGTTTAGTACGCCAATAAAAACAAACAGAGACATGTTTATGCCGGAACTGCTTCGATCGTCATCAACACTACCAATTTAAAACAAAACATCGGTCTTAAAATATTAGTACTGAACTTAATCCATTAACCATGCACACTATTAATCAATCACATGTTTAAGACAATCCATAGCCTTTTTTGTACTGACTGGTATCAAAGATGGCGATAGAGTGTTCTATATTTGGTAAGGATTTGAGAAAGGTTAAAGAGTTTATATTTTATATTCGAAATAACCATTACGTGCGGGTTGTTCTGCAATTATCAATTTATCCTTTATATGAGTCGTGTTATGAGAAAACAGGGTATAATGAATGTGCGTGAATTGTCGTCCCAGTGTAGCCTGTGCAGTCCGCACAGGCTAATCAGGGACGACACTTTCCGCTTTTATGTCATTTTTCGTTAAAATGAAGTCTCTTCTTAGCAAAAATCCAATTAAGGCGGAGAGTGTCGTCCCTGAATAACCTGTGCGGTCTGCATAGGCTAATCTACAGGCTAATCTGGGACGACACTTTACGCACATGCTTTATGTCCAGTTTTCTCAGAACGCGACTCATATGAATCGTGTAGCTGAAGGATGGGTAAACAAGAGTGCCCAACTGTCACAAGATACGCCCGTTCGAAAGTTTCGGACACCATGCTCAATGCTTGAAATGCACTAAGTGACCTCGAGACCACGGAATGTATATTGAAATCTAGAGTCCTTGTCGAGACCTAGTTATTAACCCGGAATGACCCATATTTGAACTTGACCTACATATCATTTAGATGTAACATCTGACTAAATTTGGTGAAGATCAGATGAAAACTACTTCAATTACAGAGGAGACACCATGCTAAATGCTTGAAATGCACTATGTGACCTCGTGACCTCGTTCTTGACCCGGCATGACCCATATTCGAACTTGACCTACATATCATATAGACACAACTTCACCAAATTAGGTGAAGATCAGATAAAAACTACTTCAATTAGAGAGCGGACACCATGCTTAATGCTTGAAATGCACTAAGTAACCTCGTGACCTAGTTTTTGACCCGGCATGACCCATATTTGAACTTGACCTACATATCATCTAGACACAACTTCTGACCAAATTTGTTGAAGATCGGATGAAAACTACTTCAATTAGAAAGCGGACACCATGCTAAATCCTTGAAATGCACTTAGTGACCCCGTGACCTAGTTTTTGACCCGGCATGACCCATATTCGAACTTGACCTAGATATTGTCTAGACACAACTTCTGACCAAGTTTGGTGAAGATCGGATGAAAACTATTTGAATTAGAGAGCGGACACTGCTGTGGACGCCGCCCGCCTGCCAAGGGTGAAACTATTATACGTCCCGTTTTAAAAAAAACGGGCGTATAAAAACAGTATTTAATATTTTGTCCGTTAGTAAATTTTAGTTTTAGAATTTAATGATTTATTGCAACTGCCTTTTAACAGTGTAAAGAACAATTATGTTGCGTATAAAGGCTTCGATATTTTTACGTTATAAACAACATATGTTAACCTTACACTACGCGATTAAATTTGTTACGATCTTTTCATGGAAAACAGTTATGTTTATGGTGCTGTTGAAATAGGCAATTTATATCATCGTGGTTCTTGTTCAAGGTCAACTAATAGGCTCATGAATCTTTAATTGTAAGTAACTCATTTGAAGTGATTTTAGCAATTTTAGTACATGAATGAATTCCACGGATTGGAATTCAGTTAATGATTTCCCAACGGTTAAACAACTGATAAATGGTAATAAACTGCCATTTCCCCGTATGCACAATTTTCAATGCTCAATTAAGTGTAAAAATGTCTTTGATACATTGGTTTACGCACGGACACATAAAAGAACTGTAAAGGGGTCTTTTCACGTTTTGGTAAATCGACAAAAAAAAAATGTTTCAAATTCGCTACTTTTCGTTGTAGTTATGATATTTGTGAGCAACAGCAATACTGAACATTTACCATGCTCTAAAATATCCATTATATGCATCTTTTGACGATTTGAAAACCTGAAAATTATTAAGCGTTGCAACTCGAAACGTTTGAATAAGTTGGATAGTTCTGTTGTTGACGTTATATTTTGTGATACTACGAGGATTGCTTATAGAAACTATAAAATACATCACTTATTGTATGAGGTCGTATGGCCGAGTGGTCTAAGCGATAGACTTTTACTTCAGGGGTCAGTGGTTCGAGCCCAGTTGATGGTTACTTTTCTTTCTGTAATTGTATTCTTGTTTCTGTACTGGAGCTTTTGACATCCAATTTTTACCTTTTTCAATATAAACTTTATAAAGCATTTAATTACATACTTCAATACATGCCGAAATCTGTGAAAAGGCCTTTACACGCGTATTTAAGTCGGTTTTCCATTTTTTATTTTTATTATTTCCAGTAACAGAACGTGTGGTTACTGTGTTCACCAGTTATGGAAATGGGGGTCAATTTTTTATATTTGATGCAAATATTGCGATTGCATGATGGAAGCATCCTGGTCTTCGTGCAAGGTAAACTATGATGGTTCTTGAGTCCACCTTTCCGTGAAAACTGCTGAGAAAACCTTATATGTGACCTAAAAATACACATGCAATTAACCGTGTCAATCGTAGGCATTCAGAAACTTTTGTATAAAGTCTTCAATAACTTTTTAGTGTTGATAATGCATTAACAGGATTTATACCGAAGTTAAAAGGATATCAGTAGATCACCGCGTGCGTATGGATTATGTCGGATAAGCATAATTAATGAACAACCCTTTCAAAACATCGAACATGAGCCGCTTGCCGCCATTTTCACACCAGTTAATATTTTTCTCAATTACGCCACACCAGTAACTTGCGTACGATCTACCCCCTGATAATCGCCATTCGACCTCAAACTGTGACCGGACAAGCGTTATCAAGTCCATATTTCACATAGGATTGCTTAATGTTACCTTGAAATTTACGCTGCGGACAGAGGTGTTGCAAGCACCACGCCGACTCCGAACCAGTATTGTGACAGCTGTATCGAAACAAATCATGTTTGCATATACGCACTAACGGCCAAATACAATAACACTCTAACATTAATTTAAAAACGCTTTTCATTATATCGCCCGCAATACAATTTTGTTTTTAATGTACGTATGACCGTGAACTTCCAATGTGAATGATTAGTTTTGCGGTTGATTGCAACGCGATAAATTAAACACCACGCAGATGCGTACGCTGACAATATCTAGAGGCTGAGCAAATAAATAACAACTCAAGATACAAAGGATTATGCAAGTTCCATTTAAAGAGGCATAAAACAATAAGTCACGGAATATATATCACTTTCTCCGACATTGTATAATCATCAACATGCAACGTGTGCTTATGAGTTATATAAGTAAAATTCTAAAAGCAACACGACGACAAAATACCATTTTCAAGTGGTTAAAGGCAAAAATTTATGGTAGAAATAGCTGTAATAAATAAACAAGAGACCTAGTTATAAATTACAGTACCAACAAAACTACACAGTATCTTTCGAACGGATAACCTTCCTTTGGACGATATATTAATACCAAGCTATTTATAAAGATATTCTAGTAGCTTTTAAATTATCTTATTGTTGAAGAATGCACTAGAAGTGCGCTGGATCACATACATAGAAAATGAGCACATAGTTATCCCGCGCCGAAGGCGTATAAATATTGTTTTGGTGTTGTCCGTCCGTTTGGAACATTGATGTGTTCGGATCCTTATTTCGGAAATGCTTGGGTCGGTTTCATTAAATCTTAATATCAGTGTTTATACGGCTAAGATGATGCACGTCACAGTTGCGGTCCTTTTTTAATTGAAAAAAGCACACTTTCATGTCTTGACCACATCTTGGCACTGTTTGTGAAGATTTCATTGAAACTTGGTATGAGTGTTTATATGGAAATTAGGATGATGCACATTAAATAACGGAGTCCTTGCCCGTTTTGACTTAAATATACCCTATCTAATAAGATTTATTTCGTTCATGAGCTGTACCTCCAAATAAATGAGTCACAGCTATGAAACTTACCACACATGTCTTACAAATCTCGAGCAGAATCGCATGCAAGACCAAAAACCATAGAGGCAAGCTCATGGCGAAAAACAAAATTGAATAATTAGTCATGAGGCAGCCATTACTTTATTATGCATAAAGGGAATCTGCAGTAACTTTCTACGACTGTTCTTCTTTATCCGTCAGTGTGTAACTCTAAGACTCGGTCCTCAGATAGCCGAGTGATGAACAAAAGTTGTCCTTACGCGCCATCATTTAATAACACCGCCTTTTAGTAGCAACTTAAGGGTACTTCATTTCGGATTTTCAATGCGGAGCTTTATTTTAGAATTGCTTCGAAAGATTTCATTAAACCTTTATTCAAGAGTATCAATTAACAAGGGACAAAATTGTCACAAAACCAGGTTTTCATTGTGAAAAAAAATCTGATAAAGGGAGACAACTCAAACTGAACTTTTGAAATGAACAAACAAAATTAACCCCCTTTGTAAGTTTGTTTTAAAATAAATCTATTTTTAGTCGTGGCGACCTTGACATTGGAGATATTGACTTGATTCTTTCGTGCGACACACGGTCCCATGATGGTGAACAAATGTGCCAAATGATTTTAAAATCTCATAATGAATGACATAGTTATAGCCCAGACAAGCTCATTTATGGCTATTTTTTACCTTTGAACTCAAAGTGTGACCTTGACCTTGGAGATATTGACGTAATTTTTTCGCGCGACACACCGTCTAATGATGGTTAACAAATGTGCCAAATGATTTTAAAATCTCACAATGAACGACAAAGTTATGGCCTGGACAAGCTTGTTCCGCCAGCCCGCCAGCCAGCCAGCCAGCCCGCCAGCCAGCCCGCCCGCATTCGCCAATCTAATAACCAGTTTTTTCCTTCGGAAAACCTGGTTAATTCCTTCGGAAAACCTGGTTAATTATTCTAAAATAAATTAATTGAATTAATTAATCTAAAATAAATTGTGTACATGCGAGTTGCAAGCTTGGAACGTGTACCCATTCGTAAACACAATTATTGTGGCGGGGGATATCAAGTCAATGAATTTGCTTGTTAAATTATTTCATTTTAAGTAATACTCTTATCAGAGAGGTACGTAGACCATGAAGACAATTAAAGTTATGTACGTTGGTGAAAAATTCAATTCAATCCCGATGCCATATGCCGCTTATGTCCGATCCTGAATAAAAACGTGTACCCGTCTTAATTTTATTTTCAAGTCCCATAAACACTCATCGTACAATAAAGTTAACCCATTAAAAATAAGTGTTCCTGGCGATGAGAACTACATCGTGCTTCCGACGTTGCCCAAAGCTTATCGAGCGTTCGCTCGTAAATTATATCGTCGCGGGAAATTCACATGCAATACAATGTATGTGACCACACCAAAAATAAAAATGCGCATTTTGTATCTCGTTAAATCTATGTTACCAGACCAAATCTAGCGTTGAAATGTTGGATATTGCTATAAGGAACATTCATTTTTTATGTGTGAACTTTATTTTCCGAAATATTTTACGAAATATTCGTTAATTTTCAGTATCTATGGGGCTTTAAACCTAAACACCAGTGGTACGGCGATACTTCGTAAGCACAAGACCAGAGAAGCAAGAACGTTATTTTCAACTTAATGCTGTTTTTATTTTATTAATGATCATTATAAAACAAACCAAACCAAAATTCACACAGCTTCATTTATTAAATGGAAGACTAAAACAAAACATGCTCATTTTTAATTTTAATTAAATATTTAACTGACTTAGCTGAACAACAACAGCTTCCATGGCATGAACGTTTTTAATGTTAATTTGAGTCCATTGCGTTTGTCTGAAAAAAAAAGAACTCGCCAACTTCTTAACAAGAATATAACACATTCATGCATGTAATATACTGTACTGTTTTGGGGTTGAAGTTTTTTTTGTTATAAAAGTGTGTTATAAATTTTGCTCAATTTATTAGCTATCGTGCAAGAATAATACAGATAGAACAAGATCACTGTTCACTATTGACAACTTCTGTAAGAGAAGGTTTAGCCAATGAAATTCAAATATTCTGCTGCTTCATGCATAATCCATTTTCAACTGGGTTCTATAGTAATGGATTCAGATTTGTTGGTTGTAGGCTCAGTGCAAGTGACATGCAAGTGTCCATCCCTGCAAACAGTAGAGCATTTCAGTATATATTTATTATTTTCAGACATGATATAAGAACACACAACTATAAAGACCTAGTGGTAACATTATCAGCAGTATTACGAAACAAGAATATATATTAATTGCCACATGATACCAACTATCATTATGCAAAGAATTAGAACAAAGGCATTCTTGCGAAATTAACCAATAAACAATTAAAAAGAAGTCACAATCGAAAACACGCCAAACTGAATTGCACTTATCCACGCAAGAATATGTAAAACTATAATCATTTTAATTGGCCAATAAACCACTCTTTGTAATAATGATGGATAGCTTACAACTTCACTGTTCAGTTCCTATGCAGCAAATTATTGTGTGTTAGCCATTGAGCATAAATCCAAACTATTGTTTTTTTGCCAATTAACATAAATTAAGAACAAACTATTTTCTTAAATCGCCATCAACTGATGTAAGGGCCACTAAACATTAGTAGCTAGGCACTTATTGGAGTCTGTTGTACTTTAATGGCAGTGATTATTTTCCATTTAGAGCCTATAGTCTGTACTACTTTAATTCTCAATAAATGACAAATCCTAATCAAAACATCGGAAAAATTCACAGAAAAGGTCAACACATGTCTCAACTTACCTGCGTAAATGGAAATTCAAATTCACAGTAGAACCTTCTGGCAATTCCCTCATTACAATCTTAAGGAAAAATGATATACAAAGCATTAAAAAATACAAAATATACTAAAAAATATATATATAAAAATCATCAATCACAACACACAACTTGTATTATGGCATACAAAATATATTGCACCTCATACAACATACAGAGTTAAAGTCCGAGGACAGGCAGTTCATCATTAAAATAATTACTCAGAATTCTCAACATTATGTGACACTAAGAACAATAGATATACATATTTCCATATGCTGACAATAATTCTTAAAAGAAAAGATAAGGAATAATAAGATACTTTTTTGTATATAGATTTGTGAATAATAAAGACATCAAATGATTGTGTGTCAAACCAAGAATCCACAAGTGTTCCGCGATCGGAGACATATGCCCCCCAAACAGGGCTTTGACGTAGTGAACCCAGTTTCAATCGGGGTCATCAACTTTCCAAGGCCAATGCACATGTGAAGTATTAAGCCAATCGGTTGATTCGTTGATGGGTTATTGATCGGAAACAATTTTCACACTTATTGTGACAGTGACCTTGACCTTTGACCTAGTGATCCCAATTTCAATAGGGTTCATCTACGGGCCAAGGCCAATGCACATGTGAAGTATCAAGCCAATCAGTACATTCCTTGACGAGTTTTTTATCGGAAACGATTCTCACACCTAGTGTGATAGTGACCTTGACCTTTGACCTAGTGACACCAATTTCAGTAGGGATCATCTACTGTCCAAGGCCAATGCACATGTGAAGTGTCAAGCCAATTGGTCAAATGGTTGACAAGTTATTGATCTGAAAAGATTTTTACACCGAGTGTTATAGTGACCTTGACCTTTGATTTAGTGACCCCAATTTCACTAGGGGTCATCTACTGTCACAGGCCAATGCACATGTGAAGTATCAAGCAAATCGGTCAATTCGTTGCTGAGTTTTTGATCTGAAAAGATTTTCACACTTTGTGTGAAAGTGACCTTGACCTTTGACCTAGTGACCCCAATTTCAGTAAGGGTCATCTACTGTCCAAGGCCTAGGGAACCCAATTTCAATAGGGGTCATCTACTGTCCAAGGCCAATGCGCATGTGAAGTATCAAGCCAATCGGTCAATTCTTGCACAAGTTTTTGATCGGAAAAGATTTTCACACCAAGTGTGAAAGTGACCTTGACCTTTGACCTAGTGACCCCAATTTCAGTAGGGGTCATCTATTGTCCAAGGCCAATGCAGATGTGAAGTATCAAGCCAATCGGTCAATTGGTTGACAAGTTATTCATCGAAAACGATTTTTACACTTAGTGTTATAGTGACCTTGACCTTTGACCTAGTGACCTCAATTTCAATAGGGGTCATCTACTGTTCAAGGCTAATGCACATGTGAAGTATACAGCCAATCGGTCAATTCATTGCCGAGTTATTGATCTGAAACAAACTGGTCTACTGACATTAAAGCGGGTATATACGATTTTTTATATGTGCTGAATTGTAAAATATTGATACAAATATGTTATAATAACACACACTATGCAAGAAAAATGATACATTTAAGACGAATTTCATAAAATACAGCAAATACAAATTAGCGCCCCGAGCCGATTGTGACGAAGATAATTCGTAATTATTTTCCTACAATAACCGATGCATTCGTCTTTTTAGTAAGTGTTCCTGTGTCGTATGAATCGATATCGCTGCAGGAATTTCAAATGAACCGTTAAACTAAATTTAGATTCACATCGTACATGCATGATATACATGCTGGCGAATTCGGCTGTACAGCCTTTTTCGATTTCAGAATTAAATATCTGGCTTATTTAGCATTTTTCGACACATGTTCTTCTTAACTTTTATTTTAGTTTATATTGAAATATATGTATAATAAGTTTTTTACACATTTTATATTAATTAATAAATATTTGACAAGATCGTATATACCCGCTTTAAGACTGGTCTACCGACAGACATCCTGCAAAACAATATACCAGTTCTTCTTCGAAGAGGGGCATAATAAAGTCTGAGGATAAACTAATAAATTTGCTATTCAATGTGGCTTTTATATGCAAAGATGAATTAATAGCTAGATACTCAAGGTCATATGTTATTACAGTCTTCAATACAAGAGCACCGCCTTGCGGGTGCAAACCGCTAATCTATTTTCTTTTTAAAGGTGAAGGGACTTTCATTTTCAATCACAAAGGAGGGAGGGGTGGAGTGAAAAGGGGTGTATAGTGTGGGGGTGTGGACATTTATTACATTATCTTCCAAAAATGTGGAAAAAAATGAAAAAAAAAAAAAAAAAAAATTAATCGGGTGGGGGGGGGGGATTCTATTTGTGAAACTATTTGTGTTTTTTAACTGTTTCAAAAAAAAAAAATTGGGGGGGGGTTGGGGGGGGGGGTATAGTGTGAGGGTGTGGTGGTCATTTGTGAGATGATCTAAACAAAAAAAACAAAAAAATAGGGGGGATTGGAGGGGGGGGGGGGAGGGGAGTGGGGGGATTCTTGGGTGCGATGGTTGTCCTTTAACTGTACCCTTATGATAGTTTGCGAGTGTTCCAAGTATGAAAGCAATATCTATGATACTTTAGGGGTAAAGTGGACCAAAACACAAAACTTAACCAAATTTTCAATTTTCTAAGTATAAAGGTCCCATAATTCCGTCCAAATGCCAGTCAGAGTTACATATCTTTGCCTGCACAGTCCCCTTATGATAGTTAATAAGTATTGCAAGTATGAAAGCAATAGCTTTGATACTGTAGGAATAAAGTGGACCTAAACACAAAACTTAACCAAATTTTCAATTTTCTTAGAATAAAAAGGGCACATAATTCTGTCAAAATGCCAGTCAGAGTTACATAACTTTGCCTGCACAGTCCCCTTAAGATAGTTAGTAAGTGTTGCAAGAATGAAAGCAATAGCTTTGATACTTAAGGAATAAAATGGACCTAAACACAAAACTTAACCAAAATTTTCAATTTTCTAAGTATAAAAAGGGCACATAATTCTGTCAAAATGCACGCCAGAGTTATCTAACTTTGCCTGCCCAGTCCCCTCATGATAGTAAGTAAGTGTACCAAGTTTGAATGCAATAGCATTGTTACTTTCTGAGAAAAATGGACCTAAACACAAAACTTAACCGGACGCCGACGCCGACGCCAAGGTGATGACAATAGCTCATTTTTTTTCTTCAAAAAATAGATGAGCTAAAAATGAACAAATATGCATCTGTTGCATGGTGTTAGCAATTGAAGAATGGAAGAAAGGTAGAATAATGTACTACAGCATGGAATAATTAAAACCTAAACATTACTTTCATAGTAAACTGGCAAGAAATGCAAATGACACAACTGCCATATATTCATTAATGAACACCTCTACCCTGGTAAATGCCAGCAAATTGTTTGTTTAAGTACCTAAAAAACTAAAGGCAAATATAATGCTGTCATTTTCTTTAACAGTAAATGAACATGGAGAAAAATCCTTGATTGAAATGTTTGAATGATAAGAAACACATTAAAATTATCATAATTTTCTTATAGAGGGTCAGGCATATTTAAAGAGCTGCAACCTTCCTAGGAAAATGTAAGGCCACATGGGGCCTTTAAATCAGAATATACGGTATAAATCCTTAGTTATTAAGGTTATTTTAAGATTGATTAGTCTGTCTAGGCTTTGCTTCCTCAGCATTCAGGTTTACACCTGCATCCGCACATAAAGTTTAATTGATGAAACATTTGACACCACATAAACCTGCCACCTACTTAAATCTAATGTTCGACATCATAAAGTCTGAAAAATCTCTTAAAAACAGTAGAGCAACATTCAGATTCTTACAAATAGACAAATTGACATCACTTATGTATTTATCTATTCTTAAAATAGCCATGGCTTTAGGTTTTTGTAAATGTAAGTCAAAGTGGTTTCAATTTACAGAAAATTACACAGTAACTAGATAGTTCTACATTTAAACCATGTCCTGTGACATATAAATCCATTTACCTTCGCTAATAAAACTGCATCTTCTAAAGAACTTCCCTCATATATTTCAAAAAGAAATGCTGTCTGATTTGCAGCAAGAGAGAAGTCCATGTGTTTTCTTGAGTGCAAGGGAGCATACCCTGGAAATACTGGAACAAGTTGTGGCCCTTCACTGGTCATTGACTGAAAACATTGGTCTATGATTAATGACAAAATATTTCATTACACTTTGAAAACAATAGATTTTATCTGAAACTAATTTTTGAGCATTTTCTATGATTTTTGTGGATACTCTCAACCGTTAATATCAAATTTCTGGACATTAAGACCTCTGAGGATGTACAGTGGGACTGCTATATGCTGCATGCTTCTAAAAGAGGCATAAACAGTTTATACTCAACAAAAGTTCACATCCACAAAATTCCTTTTTTTATTTTGTTCTTATAGTTTGTAAGAATTTCAGCTTAAATGAAACCTTTTTTACTTTGTTCTTATAATGTATAAGAATTTCAGCTTAAAATTGCAAATATAATCTAACATGTCTTACACGCATGTGTCAATATTAACAAGAGCACCGCATAACGGGTGCCACGCTCGGCTGCGAAAGCTTGTCAGAATTTTTTTTGTTTTTTTTTAGAGGTCACAGTGACCTTGACCTTTGACCTAGTGACCCAACAAGAGATGTGTTTGTCGGAAACACAATGACCCCTACTGCGCCGCATTGAAATAAAATGTCTATTTATCATTTGGCAGGTATAGAAATCATCTCCCTTTAAAGGCTATTACTTCCCTTGAATTTTGTCCAATCCAACTAATCTGTACAGTAACTGTGAAAAGAACTTCAATTCTTGGTAAGGAAATATATAATATGAGATTTATAATTATATAAATTACTTCCCTTGAAAATAATTGTCTGTAACAAATCTCTATTTTTAGTAGCAAATAATTAAAAGCCACTACCATGACTGTAGATTCACCACTCAAAATGTGCAGCTCCATCAGATACACATGCATGCCAAATATATAAAGTGGCTATATTCAATATTGAATAATTTTCTCCTTTTTTAAAACTTATTACTTCCCTTAAATCTGTATTTTTTACCAAAGACCGTAAAGGATGACCTTGACCTTGACCTTTTACCACAAGGTGTTTGTCAGAAACACAATGCTGCATACTGCGCCGCTTGGATTTATTTAACAACAAGATGTGTTTGTGAAACACAATGTCCCCCTATATGATGTTTGACCTTGTAGGATGACCTTGACCTTGTGAAGGATGACCTTGACCTTTCACCACACAAAAAGGTGCAGCTCCATGAGATACACATGCATGCCAAATATCAAGTTGCTATCTTCAATATTGCAAAAGTATTTATAAAATAAGCGATTTGGGCCACATATATTTGACCTCTGACCTTGAAGGATGACCTTGACCTTGACCTTTCACCACTCAAAATGTGCAGCTCCATGAGATACACATGCATGCCAAATATCAAGTTGCTATCTTCAATATTGCAAAAGTATTCATAAAATGAGCGATTTTGGCCACATATATTTGACCTCTGACCTTGAAGGATGACCTTGACCTTGACCTTTCACCACTCAAAATGTGCAGCTTCATGAGATACACATGCATGCCAAATATGAAGTTGCTATCTTCAATATAGAAAAAGTTATTGCAAAATGTTAAAGTTGGCGCAAACAGACAGACCAACAGACAGGGCAAAAACAATATGTCCCCCACTACTATAGTGGGGGACATAAAAATATATACGTGGGCAGGTCAGATAACTATGTCCATTTAAAGCTTATTACTTCCCTTGACTATGTTTTTTCGACCATAGACCTTAAAGGATGATGTTCACCTTGAAATTTTACCACTCAAAATGTGCAGCTCCATGAGATACACATGCATTCCAAATATCAAGGTGCTATCTTCAATATTTAAAAAGTTATGGCCAATGTTAAGGTTTTAGCACGAGGCCTACGTCGGACGGCGGACGACGAGCTGGCTATGACAATAGCTTGGGTTTTCTCCGAAAACAGCCTCGCTAAAAATTAGAAAAACACGCCTTTTTCTCTTATATTCAATATCCCAGCTCAATATCAGAATTAAACTGTTAAGAATTTTTGGTCACTGATGAATTTTAACTTTTCCCTGGTGAATATATCTTATACATCTCGGTAATTTCAGAACTTGACTTCTTTCTGCAACCAAGATGGAAATAAAGACTTCCATGTAACAACTGCAGACATAATCAATTCTGAAAATGCCTACAGGAGCCTAAAATTGATATAATTTTCAACTGGAGCTCTAATAACACCCTTAAATAGAACAAGCAATAATATTCCTAATGTATCTTTCAACAAGAAATAATTCTCTCCAATATAGATCTATTCAGCAAGATAATGTTACATGTTTATTGGCTTTAATGTCAAGCAATGTTTGATGTTCTAATGAATCATTTAATATTGTATTACTTTTTCATCAGGCATTTATATTGGCCCATTTAGAACCAATGGAAATATGATGCAAGTCTAGTCAAAACTTGCTTCAATCAGCTATAATTGAAATTCGAGAGAAAAACAAAAACACAAAAAGAAACATTTGACATATTTGTCATATTCAGCTACTATTCCAGGAAGAACAAGAGCTGTCTCCATCGGAAGACATATGCCCCCGAAAAACGCTTTTTCGAAACCTGAACGCAGATTTTGAAACCAAAACGCAGACCCTAAGTTCAAGGTCAAGGGGTCAAAATTTGTGTGCCTATGGAAAGGCCTTGTCCATATACACATGCACACCAAATATGAAGGTTACATCTGAAGCAACATAGAAGTTATGAGCATTTTTCGAAACCTAAACGCAAAAGTGTGACGGACAGACGGGAAGACAGACGGACAAAGCGATCATTATATGCCCACCTTCGGGGGCATACAAATATTATGTTCTTACACAAATACCGCTTTAATGTTAAAAATTAGAGAATTCTTAATATGACATTTACACTAAATACACAAACCATAAGTATGCCAGTAACTGACAACTGCAATACTAGCATCACAAGGAGGTCTGTATGGAAAAATAGTCATGATTAATCCTCACACAAGAAATACCCCTGAATCTAACTCTGGGTGCTTGGCTTTATAGTCCAGCACTAAAGCATTTGAGCATAAATATCAGGTTCAAATGACTGCACAGGCTAATCAGGGACGACACTTTCTGCTTTTATGGTATTTTTAGTTTCAAGGAAGTCCCTCCTTGCCGAAAATCAAGTTTAGGCGGAAAGTGTCGTCCCTGATTAGCCTGTGCGGACTGCACAGGCTAATCTGGGATGTCACTTTATGCACATGCATTATGCCAAGTTTTCTGAGAACGTGGCTCATGTGTCTTTGGAAAAATATTCTTATTTCAGAAGAGAATTACTCAGGCAACTTATTTGAAAATTGTGTGTTATAAATCTTTTTAACTTAAAATAGGCTAATTTGGTATAATGTACAGTACTCACTTTGATATGTATGGGTTTTGTGATGCATTCTACATCGCAGTCTCCTACATTCAGCTTTATATCGTCATCTTCAAGAACAGATAGTATACCTGCCTGTAAACAAGAACAAGAAATAATCGGAAAAAAATCTAGAGTTTAATCACTTCAAAACACTAATATTTAAACAGACGCTGCAGACAAATGTAATTCTTTCTTATATAGCCTTTGCCTATGTAAAATTGAAATATTTTAAAAACAAGCAATAAATATAAATATTAATCCACAAAAACTCATTATGTCAGGAATGAGTCTGAAAATAGAGAATATTGTAGATAAAACAGGAATGCAAGACTTAAAATGTATACCCGTAACAAGTGGTCCAAATATCATGCTTGTTAAGCTCAATTAAAAACTAAATATTTCAACATTGATCGCATCCACTAACTTCGACATACTTGATCTTGATATTTTTGGAGAATCATTATTTCTCTATGAACTGATACACTTTTGGATATCCTGCCTGGATGAAGAGAGGATATGAGCCTTGTTCTGAGAAAACTGGGCTTAAAGCATGTTCGTAAAGTGTCATCCTAAATTATCCTGTGCAGTGTGCACAGGCTAATCTGGAATGACACTTTCCGCCTAAACATGATTTTGGGTAAGGAGGGACTTCCTTGAAACTAAAAATACTATAAAAGCGAACAGTGTCGTCCCTGATTAGCCTGTGCAGACTGCACAGGCTAATCTGGGACGACACTTAACGCACATGCATTTTGCCCAATTTTCACAGAACAAGACACAAATTATGACACTCCTCGATTGGGAATCAATCACAGAAAACCCTAATTGCAAGCCCAGGGATTTTCTTCTCAATAAGAAGAAAAGGTCATTGCCATCCATTTTGGGGGTGAAATTCATCAACAAAACTGAGACAGGGGAATATTGTCCAAGGCAAACTTGAAATATGGCGAAAAGTGCTGCATTTGTTATCTTGAAATCTTCATTAAAGAGGGGGTCTACATTAAGCCCTGTTTCCACTATGCTAACACATCAATATACCTGTTTGGCAGCACCAATGGCTATCACCTCCTCTGGGTTGATGGTATTCAGTATATCACAGTTTGAGAACATGTCTGAGACAGCTTTCTGTAGCACAGGCATGTTGCAACCGCCCCCGCACAATATCAACTGTAACATGTACCATAGAATTGTTATAAATTCCCCCACACAGTATAAATTGTAACATGTAGCACATTATCAACTGTAACATGTAGAACAATATAAACTGTAACATATAGCATGGTATCAACTGTTACATGTAGCACAATATAAACTGTAACATGTAGCACAATATAAAGTGTAACATGTAGAACAGTATCAACTGTACTAAGTAGCACAGTATCAACTGTAACAAGTAGCACAGTATCAACTGTAACATGTAGCACAGTATCAACTGTACTAAGTAGCACAATATAAACTGTAACATGTAGCACAGTTTGAACTGTAACATGTAGCACAATATCAACTGTAACATGTAGCACACTATAAACTGTACCATGTGGCACAATATGAACTGTAACATTTAGCACAGTATCTACTGCAACATGTACAACCTAAAAATTTGCATCAAACAACTGCACGCTTGTACAAGATTTAGCAATGCATTCAAAGCAAACTTCAATAAAACTATTGGTCTGAAGGGCCTGACATACAAAATGTATTACTTCTTGTTTTTTTTATATTTTAATTTTATCTCAGTCAACTGTTTGGCTCATTTATAAACAAGAAATTTAAGGTCAGGAAAATCATAGGTGGTTAGCGTGTGGCTATGATATTAATTGGTGAAAGCATCATTTTGAACGATAAGTAATCAAATTATAACGAAAAATCAACTTTTCTGAAAAAAAAATAAGAAAAAATAACACGATAACCACCTGTGAAGAAAATTGAAACCATGGTTTTGAATCTCACTCTACTAAACCTCAATATGAAGCACACGTTTTCATTTTCTTGGTATCAAAATTTAAATAATCATTGGTCTTTAATCAAAATTAAGTTGTGGGTTTTAAAACAACTGTATTGATACTACATAAGTATGTCATGTGATTTAATGTGAACAGTTGTTTATCAAGCATATTGTCATATCATAGTTTGTTATCAACAAAAAGAAACAATATATTGTATATGATATCAATCCATGTATTATGTATATATTGCTTAACTTCGTGCTTATGGATTTCAACAACAACAAGGGGGCCATGATGGGCTCATCTTAATTCAATGTACATCTTTGACCCCATTTAATCCCACCCTATGATCTTATTTTTGGATATATGTGACATACCAGATTTGCCCTTGACTAAATGTTGTCAAGATACATTCTGCCCAACACAGTTGGGTCATAAATGTACAATGGTACAAAGGTTTTTGGAAGGTTTTACTTGGTTACCATGGAGAAAATTTGGCTCCTTATGCAATAACAAGCTAAAGTTTAAGACACTCCATGCTGTACAAAGACTGACCACAATAGATCAACAGGAGTACCTTGTGCTCAGGTCAGATAACAAAAATTATGTTTGCTCTAACTGAGCAAGAGTTAACATATGATATATAATATATATATATATATATACAAAGATCGTTTCCAAATTGTATTTGTATGAACAGTGTGTAAGAAAAATTGTGCCACATCCAGAATTTCAAGTAGGATAGCAAATATGTTCACAACATATGCTTTATATACACAATTTCATTACAACAATAAATCACGAGAAAGACACATATTAGTCAGACATTGAATGGTCTCCCTTAAGTTTGATTGGAAATATGAACACAAGAAAAAAATATTGATATTTGTACAAATAAAATGTAGATGCTTAAATGTCACAAACTCAATCTTTACCTTATTTACTGATTTTCTAGTAAGTTGTGCATCTGATAACACTTTGTCGATGAACTGTGTACACCTTTGGACAATATCGCTTACACTGCTATCAAACCTAGCCCTACAAAAAACACTCAAAAGTCATCAAAAATATATAAATTGTGAAACATGGAACAATTTTTTTTAAACAAGAGATGTGTTTGTCAATAACACAATGCGTGGCTTTGATTTATAAAAAAAAAATCATTTGGCAGGTACAGATAATTATCTCCCTTTAAAGCTTATTACTTCCCGTTTATTTGTTTTTTTGACCTTTGACCTTGAAGGATGACCTTGACCTTTCACCATTCAAAATGTGCAGCTCCATGAGATACACATGCATGTCATATATCAAATTGTTATCTGAAGCGACATAGAAGTAATGAGTATTTTTCGAAACCTAAACGCAAAGTGTGACGGAAAGACGTACAGACGGACGGACAGTGCGATCACTATATGCCCTCCTTGGGGGGCATAAAAATTGGTCACAATGGCAATCTTTCTATACAAGATAACATTCAGCAAAATCTAGTGTTGCATTTTTACTAAGTCATGTCAGTATGAGCTAATGTTAAATTCCCCCATGTTCATACTGCAATTATAAATTTAGTACATCTGTAAATTTATCACATGCTTCAACTTGTTTTAAATGTAATATAACATTATTATCTTAAAAATGTGTAACACAGTTTTTTTAGCGTCTTCATTTGCTACGTTTTGTTTGACCAACCAAATCCCAATACCTTATTTTTTCTGAAATGCAATCATAACAACTTTCCTTTTTATCATGACCTTGAGGGGACATTAATTTTCTTTGCTAATTTACAAGCATGTAATGACAAGAGATGTGTTTGTCAGATACACAATGCCCCCTATTGCGCCGCTTTGATTTTTTTTTTTTACCTTTTACTTTGAAGGATGACCTTGACCTTGAACTTCCACCACTCAAAATGTGCAGCTTCATGAGATACGCATTCATGCCAAATATCAAGTTGCTATCTTCAATATGAAAAAGTTATGGCCAATGTTAAAGTGTTTTTTTGGGACGGACGGACAGACTGACATACTGACTGACAAACTGACGGACAGTTCAACTGCTATATGCCACCCTACCGGGGGCATAAAAAAGATCTGACACTTGTCATCATTGCACACCATGATTTATTAAACTCATTCAGGAAATGTCTAAACTCATTTAATACAAGAGGGGAAAATTACCTAGAGCATCACCTGAGACAAAAAGGAATTTAACTATTCAGAGGAGATGGAGTTCAAAAGAATAAAAGTAATTCATGAAACATAAATATTGAATTTCTAGGTACACATTTATTTTTCAAACTAGGCTGAAAGATCCTTGTAACAAATGTTCTTACCAAGTTTTAAGAAGATGGGACAAAAATTGCAATTTCTAGAGTGTTAAGAATCTTTATTTTTTATTTATTTTTTGTTATTAATAGCATGCACCACTGCTTTAATTACAATTACACAAGATGGGTACCACTAAGAAGACTGTTTGTGACAATGCAGGTATGTATATTGCACCTTTCGATTATACCTCATTGAATTTAACACTATAAAGAGACCGTGTTATCACGATATTCAGACTCTGGCTGTAAAAAGCGAACACTCGGTAAATTGTCACACAACTGGACTTTTTGCTTGATTTGGGGAAAAGGCCTGACCTTCCATTTTGGGGAACTAATTATTGTCAAAACTGAAAAAAAGGGAGAAATTTCCCAAAGTAGGCTTGAAATTTGGGGAAAATTGCATAAGTGTAAAGAAATGCTCTTAGTGGAAATGGCCTTTCTTTTGAGGAAGGGGCATATTTGAGGCCCTTGCTAAAGATGGACAAAAAAGCCCTGCACCAGTTTGTTCACTGTTGTATTCAAGTAATACTTAATACATTTCATTACATAAACATACAATATTTTTAAGAATACCTTGTTCCCGGTGATATCGAATAAAGACTATATTGGAGCACCAAGATCTAAAGTTTAAGACCATAATGTCCTATTCTTTGAATTCCATTAAATCAATCAGGAAAAAGGTTTCGTAAACATATTTCTTAAGAGGAAAACAAGAGATGTGTTCGTCAGAAACCTAATGCCCCCCTACTGCGCCGCTTTGAAATAAAATTTCTATTAATCATTTTGCAGGTATAGAAATCATCTCCCTTGGGGGGGGGGGGGGCTGATCTGTAGTAGACAGTTAAATGACCAAGTCAGACATCACTGACAACCAAGGCCTGGTTAATCAAAGAGATCATAGCCAGAGTTCATCATGTACCTATAGACATAAGTCCAGAGGTATGTAATGAACCCTACTATTCACAAATTAGTTTGTTTTTTTTTTAATCAGAGTTTATTTACAGGTCCTACCGGCCTCTTCACGAGGTCTTTGAGGTCCGACCTGTTCACAAATTATTACAGTAAAGAAATGATAATTATATCATTAAAAAAAAAACTTTGACTAATCATTCATTTGAGTTATAAATAATCCAAATAAAAAATCCGTACAGTAACTGGGAAAAGAAGTTAAATTCTTGGTAAGGAAATATATAATAATATTAGTTTTATAATTATATAAATTACTTCCCTTGAAAATAATTGTCTCTTAACAAATCTCTATTTTTAGTAGTAAATAATTAAAAGCCACTCTCTATTTTTAGTAGCAAATAATTAAAAGCCACAACCGTGACTGTAGATTTACCACTCAATGTGCAGCTCCATGAGATACACATGCATGTCAAATATCAAGTTGCTATGTTCAATATTGAATAATTATCTCCCTTTAAAGCTTATTACTTCCCTTTGATTTGTATTTTTGACCCTAGACTTTGAATGATGACCTTGACCTTTAACCACGATTTGTTTGTCAGAAACACATTGCTGCCTACTGCGCCACTTTGATTTATTAAAAAAATATATATAATTTGGCAGGTCAGATAATTATGTCCATTTAAAGCTTATTACTTCCCTTGGATTTGCTTTTACGATCCCTAGACCTGGAAGGATGATGTTCACCTTGAAATTTTACCACTCAAAATGTGCAGCTCCATGAGATACACATGCATGCTAAATATCAAGCTGCTATCTTCAATATTTAAAAAGTTATGGCCAATGTTAAAGTTTTTTTTCGGACGGACGGACCTACTGACGGACAGTTCAACTGCTATATGCCACCCTACTGGGGGCATAACAATGGAAAAGTGAAATTCTTTCACACTATTCAAGGAATTAGAAATCAATGCATAACTTCAAGTATAAATTGAATCATCATAGTGGACATTTTAAGCTGCAAATTTCTTAAAATATACCGGTAGCACTTTTGTTCATAATTAACAAGGAAAAATACAAGATTTCCCTGTGTCTGGTGTTAATGTTGTTGAATGTATTTATAATCAAAGCACATCTCACCGTGAGATTTTGGTGTTGAAGTCCATCCCATCAAACAGGGAGTCGACAGCGCAGTGGACATTGTCCAGCTTGGTCAGTGTGTGTTTGCTTACCTCAGCTGCATGAGATAGCTTGGAAATTGCTCGCTTGTTGTCACTAATATCGTTCTTTGTTTGTCTGTGGAAGAAATTGATGGTCATATTACGAACAGATGTACAATGTATGATTTGAAGTCTTAAGTACTGGTAATAAATGCAACCATGTGCTACAATTTAACACTAATATGTTAACATATTTTTTATCAACTCAATTACTGTCCTGTTTTTAGTTGCCAGTTTTTTATGAAATACCAGACTGATGGGCAAAGATCTTTTATCATTTTACAAATGGCAGACTTCTATGTTTTACTGGACTGTAAAAGTTTGAAAATATAAGGTTAAACACGTGCTTATAGCTTTTAAATTAAAATTTGAATAGCATATAAGACTGTGTTGTTTGAAACAAATGACAACTGCATGGAAAATGTGGGTACATTATTTCTTAGACATATCTGCTCTATTGAATATTACTAGTAATTCATTAAACATATCACCAGAATAGGTAAACGTGTTAGCAAACATGTGGGTCATAACTTCAAATTTTTCACAGACCTGACCTTAATAGTGCAAACCATGCTTTGAAAAACAAGAGCACCGCATAGCGGGTGCCAACGCTCTGCTGTGGGTGCAGTTTTGAATAAATGAAAGCTTGTCAGAAGTGACCTTGACCTTTGACCTAGTGACCCAAAAATGGGTGTGGCATGTAAAACTCATCAAGGTGCATCTACATATGAAGTTTCAAAGTTGTATGTGGAAGCACTCTGATTTTAGAGCCTATGTTAAGGTTTTAGCACGACGCGGACTGCAGACGGCGGACGACGAGCTGGCTATGACAATACCTCAGGTTTTCTCTGAAAACAGCCGAGCTAAAAGATCAAATCTACTTAAATAAGGAAAATCAGAACATTTGTTGTATTCATCACTTAAAATACTACAGCTATGTACAGCTATGAACAATACCGTTTGAATTCTGCCATGAGGTATTCAGTAAGTGCCTCAGTGCATATGTCTCCGCCGAGACTGGTGTCAGTCACACTGGTTATTATCTGGTACATGCCATTGTGCACGCTCACCACTGACGCTTCAGCAGACACCCCTCCCAGTCGGAACACCAGCACGAACCTGGCAACAGTTTATGTGTGGATATATTTAACAATTTTCAAATATACAAGTCTTATTCTGGCAAATGTGGCTTATTGCATATGGGTAAAGTGTCATCCCAGATATGCCTGTGAAGAGCCTGTGAAGTCCACGCAGGCTAATCAGGGATGACACTTTCCACTTTAACTACGTTTTTTGTTTAAGAGAGACAACCTTTAAACAAACAAGAGGGCCATGATGGCCCTGAATCGCTCACCTGACTAACCAAATACAATCCCAACCCACATTTCATCAAGATAAACATTCTGACCAAATTTAATAAAGATTAGATGAAAACTGTGACCTCTAATGTTTACAAAAGGTTTTTCTATTATTTGACCTAGTGACCTAGTTTTTGACCCCAGGTGACCCAAATACAATCCCATCCCAGATTTCATCAAGATAAACATTCTGATCAAATTTTATAAAGATTGGATGAAAACTGTGACCTCTATTGTCTACACAAGGTTTTTCTATTATTTGACCTAGTAACCTAGTTTTTGACCCCAGATGACCCAAATACAATCCCAACCCAGATTTCATCAAGATAAACATTCTGACCAAATTTCATAAAGATTGGATGAAAACTGTGACCTCTATCGTCTATACAAGGTTTTTCTATTATTTGACCTAGTGACCTAATTTTTGACCTAGCGACCTAGTTTTTGACCTAGTGACCTAGTTTTTAACCCAAGATGACCCAAATACAATCCCAACCCAGATTTCATCAAGATCAACATTCTGACCAAATTTCATAAAGATTGGATGAAAACTATGACCTCTACTGTCTACACAAACAAATTGTTGACGGTTTTTCGATTATTTGACCTAGTGACCTAGTTTTTTACCTCAGATGACCCAAATACCATCCCAACCCAGATTTTATTAAGATAAACATTCTGACCAAATTTCATAAAGATTGGATGAAAACTGCGACCTCTATTGTCTACACAAGGTTTTTCTATTATTTGATCTATAATGTGACCTAGTTTTTGACCTAGTGACCTAGTTTTTGACCCCAGATGACCCAAATACAAGCCCAACCCAGATTTTATCAAGATAAACATTCTGACCAAATTTCATAAAGATTGGATGAAAACTGTGACCTCTTCTGTCTACACAAACAAATTGTTGACGGACGCACGCACACATGCACGCACGCACATACGGACGCCAGACATCACACGGTCACATAAGCTCACCATGTCACTTCGTGACAGGTGAGCTAAAAATTCAATAAAAGTGGACAGTCTAGTCCCTGTTTAGCCTGTGCACACTGTGCAAGCTCTTTTGGGATGAAACATTATGTAGATGCTTTAAGCCCAGTTTTCACAGAATGAGGCTCATCTTTATTTAAGATATATCACAGAGGTCTATAAATCTACTGAGACTTTTTTAACAGTTTAGAAGGTTTATCTGAACGGAATGCATGTACTATGCTAGCAACTGACAACTGCAATCATTGTATGACATCAAGGGTGGGGTGGGGGGGGGGCTTAGAAATTATTTAATGCCCAGAGGTGGCAACTACTTGTTTATAAGTGTGACTAACTGTTGTCTTAAATGTTGAAAAATGATACATTTTTGTATAATAATCATGAAAATTTGTATGAACGTGTTTATTATTAGCTAACCACATAACTAATTTAACAAATAATATTTGATTACGTGTTCTTTTTCTTTCTAAAGATGAACAAGAGATGTGTTTGTCAGAAACACAATGCCCCCTATTGCGCAGCTTTGAAGCCATAAATTTGACCTTTGACCTTGAAGGATGACCTTGACCTTTCACCACTTAAAATGTGCTGCTCCATGAGATACACATGCATGCCAAATATCAAGTTGGTATCTTCAATATTCAAAAAGTTATGACCAAACTTAAATGAAGGTTAAAGTTTAAGGAAAGAAAAATACAATATTCGACCTTTGACCTTGAAGGATGACCTTGACCTTTACTTTTCACCACTCCAAATGTGCAGCTCCATGAGAAACACATGCATGCCAAATATGAAGTTGCTATCTTCAATATTGCAAAAGTTATCAAACTTTAACCAAGGTTAAAGTTTTGGGACACACGCAATGAATGAATGAATGACAGACAGACAGGCCAAAAACAATATACCCCCGATCTTTGGATCCGGGGGCATAAAAATAATGTTGAGAATAAATAGAACCATTAACTGATGAGGGCATAAAATAAGTTTTCAATTAGTTGAAAACTAAGTCAACTATTTCATGACAACATACGCAGTATTATGTAATTATTATGGGGACCTAATGGGTAACTTTTGGGAGTTTTCTTTGACATTTAAAAAATATAAAGTCTTCTTTGTCAATAGAAATTTGTGTTGAAATGTTAAACAAAAACTCACTAAACAGTGTGTGTTTTTGTTCAAATTTGAGGCCTGTAGGGCGACCCATTCCCAATGGAAACAAGAGCTGTCACCATAGGATGACTTATGCCCCCTATAAACGCTTTGAGCTTTTTTCTAAACCTAAACGCAGATTTCGAAACCTAAATGCAGACCCTAAGTTCAATGTCAAGGTTAAAGGGGTCAAAATTTGTGTGCGTATGGAAAGGCCTTGTCCATATACACATGCATGCCAAATATGAAATTGCTATCTGAAGCGACATAGAAATTTAAGCATTTTTCGAAACCTAAACGTAAAGTATGACGGACAGACAGACAGACGGACGGAGGGACAGTCCGATCACTATATGCCCTCCTTTGGGGGCATAAAAAGTATATAGTTTTCGCAAATGGGACCGAAGGTTTGCACAAAAAAATTAAAAATATAAATAAATCTCAACATTTTGTTCATCTCCGAGCATCCTCTTAAAGTTAAACCTTTATAAATGTAGTCACATCACTTTTATTCTCAATTTTAAAGTATTTGTAAGCAAAAAGACAGCAATACTAATTTTGCAATGTTAGCCAAAACAACCAGATTTTTCCCAATTTAAAGAGACCCCGCCTCATTCCCAAAATGGTGAAAAAACACTGCTTAAATGTAATAAAAAAATAAACAGTTAAATGTAAAAAATATGTAAGAATACATATTGATATCAATAAATAAGAAAATTAACGCACTGTTACCCATTATAATGACTATCATTCTGTCCTATATCATATGCAAGCACTGCCGCAGTAGGTTCACTGATAACGCGTAGGATGTTGAAACCCGCATGGTTCGCTGCTGCGCTGATGGCTTTCTTCTGCTGCTGTGTGAAATGTGGAGGAACCGCCAGCACTGAGTCCTGGGTACCGGACAGACCACCATGACTCTGGGCCGTCTCTGAAGAGAAATGTATAGATTCTTGCATTCTAAGTTTTGTTTTTAAAATATTTATTTCCTTTCCTAGTATTTCAGTAGTATTGAAGTCATAAGTTGACAAGCTCATACTTTTCCTGGGCTGGTAGGTTAAACAGTACTAACTGCACATACTTATGCCAATAACTGACAACCACCCTACTTGAAAATGAGGTTGGGGCTTAACAGCAGTAGAGAGTATTTTATTGACCAATCACCTAACAAGTAATTTGGTCAGGCCTGGGACCAGAACCTACTGATGTGAAGTCAAGCGCTCTTCCAACTGAACTAGCCAGCCCAACAATTAATATTCATTTCTGAATGTAAATTTGTGAGAAAGAAAATCTCACTTTAGTAAAACAAGAGGGCCATGATGGCCCTGAATCGCTCACCTGACTAACCTTGCTACATCAACTTGAATTCTATCAGACCCATGTACAATCCCAAGCCAGATTTCATCAATTAATACATTCTGACAAAATTTCATTAAGACATGATGACTACTGTAAACTCTTTTATCTACACATGGTTTTACTAGAATTGGTCCAGTGACCTAATTTTTGACCCCAGATGACCCATATACGATCCAAAATCAGACATTATCACGATAAACATTCTGACCACATTTCATAAAGATCAGATGAAAACTATGACCTCTATTGTCTACACTAGGCTTTTGTATGATTTGACCTAGTGACCTAGTTTTGGACCACAGATGACCCAAATACAATCCCAACCCAGATTTCATCAAGATTAACATTCTGGCCATATTTTATTAAGTTTAGATGAGAACTGTGACCTCTACTGTCTACACAAGTTTCTTTTAAACTTTGACCTAGACACCTAGTTTTTGACCCTAGATGACCCAAATTCGATCCCAACCCAGATTTTTACAAGACAAACATTCTGACCATATTTCATTAAGATCTGATAAAAACTGTGACCTCTATTGTCTACACAAGGTTTTTCTATGATTTGACCTAGTGACCTAGTTTCTGACCCCAGATGACCCAAATACATTCCCAACCCAGATTTCATCAAGATAAACATTCTGACCAAATTTCATAAAGATTGGATGAAAACTGTGACCTCTATTGTCTGCACAAGGTTTCTCTATTATTTGACCTAAAGACCTAGTTGTTGACCCCAGATGACCCAAATAAAATCCCAACCCAGATTTCATCAAGATAAACATTCTGACAAATTTCATGAAGATTGGATGAAAAATGTGACCTCTATTGTCTACACAAGGTTTTTCTATTATTTGACCTAGTGACCTAGTTTTTTGACCCCAGATGACCCAAATACAATCCCAACCCAGATTTCATCAAGATAAACATTTTGACCAAATTTCATAAAGATCGGATGAAAACTGTGACCTCTATTGTTGACACAAGGTTTTTCTATTATTTGACCTAGTGACCTTGTTTTTGACCCCAAATGACCCAAATACAATCCCAACCCAGATTTTATCAAGATAAACATTCTGACTAAATTTCATAAAGATTGGATGAAAACTGTGACCTCTATTGTCTACACAAGGTTTTTCCATTGTTTAACCTAGTGACCTAGTTTTTGACCCCAGATGACCCAAATACAATCCAGACCCAGATGTCATCAAGATAAACATTCTGACCAAATTTCATAAAGATTGGATGACAACTGTAACCTCTATTGTCTACACAAGGTTTTTCTATTGTTTGACTAGGGACTAGTTTTTGACCCCAGATGACCCAAATACAATCCCAACCCAGATTTCATCAAGATTAACATTCTGACCAAATTTCATGAAGATTGGATGAAAACTGCGACCTCTATTGTCTACACAAGGTTTTTCTATTATTTGACCTAGTGACCTAGTTTTTGACCCAAGATGACCCAAATACAATCCCAACCCAGATTTCATCAAGATAAATATTCTGACCAAATAAACATTGGATGAAAAAACTGTGACCTCTACTGTCTACACAAATAAATTGTTGGCGGACGCACGCACGGACGCACAACGGACCACCGGTATCACACAGTCACATAAGCTCACCATGTGATTCTTGACAGGTGAGCTAAAAAGTTACACAATATAGGCAATGAGGATACAGCTGAATTAAATACCTCTTAAAGAAATATTATGAAAGAAACAAAACAGTGTTGCTGTTGATTAAATAAATTTGAATAAAATGAGTTCAATCACAGTGAGTTACTTTGACAGCAAAATGTAGTGAAAATTATCAACAATATCGTAAATTTCTCCTTTTTTTCTCTTTTTTTTTCCATGAATTTTCACCATAACTTTGGAGTACATATTGTTTACATTTCATGATGACTTACCTAGCATTTTCTTGTATATAGCAACAGCGATGTCTGAAGGGGAAATTTGCTGCCGTGATTCCTTGTAATCCACCTCATAGAAAGGCTCTCCATTTTTATCAACAACCTGAAAATTTAAATAACCAGGCTGCAGTAAATGAAATACCCATGCAAAGAGTGTCCCAGAATTTCTACATAATTAACAAAATAGCAGCTAACTGCAGTGTTCTCCGGAAGCACCGGCAGCAGGCGATTTCACCGGTTACATTCTATCTAGATGCAAGCTACTTTCCCTCAAAAATTTATTGAAATGGTGCAAATACACCAGTTTTATTGCTTAGTCACCTGCTACTTTGAAAATATAACTGGCTTCTGAACTTTCTTGAGAACACTGAGCTAAGGAGTCATGACAAATTTTGAATCATATATATATGTAGCTGCATTTGCCACTTATGAACATTTTAGTGATTTCCAGTAATTTCATCCTATATATTTTATACTGATGAATTTACATTTGGTTTGGTATTGAGCTTTTTGGGAAATATATGACCTTTATTCAAAAAAAATACTACGGATAACCCATATGTCAACCTGAAATACCAGTATATGCTCACTGTTGTATTTGAAGATCGTTTGTACTGCACAACGGCTGGGTCGTGGAAACTGCGTCCAAGAATCTGTTTGACGTGACAGACTGTGTTGGAGAGATTACGAATCATACCCTGTTTTGCAGCCATACCAACAGACTGTAAAAAAATATACAATGAGCATGAATAACAAATGATAAAACACACACACTATATGCATTATTATTATATTATAAACAAAACAAACTATATAAGAAATATCTAATTTAATAACATAACTGTCGAAAAATCAACTTCATGGTCAATTGTCAATAAAGTATTTTAAAACAACAAAATATAATAATTATAAGAATGCACATTTTTCCACTTCTTTGAAATGAGGAAGCTATTGGCAGGCATTGTTTGCACTGGGCTGGCATAAAAACCCTGTAATACAATGACATAAGTCTTCATTCATAATAGATGACAAAAAGCAATTAACCTTATACTCACTACTTATTCATCAAAACTAAACCGACTGTACAATATAATTAAATTGGCTGAAACACAGACTGCTGTGTACCTGTTCATGTTCCGTAAAGGCCACAATGCAAGGCGTTGTGCGGTCTCCAAGATCATTAGCTATAACATCTGTCTTGTCATCCTGGTTATAAAAAATAAATTGTATAAAGTAATAACGTATTTCAGAGTCAGTATCTTGTATAATTTAAGCTTCCCACTAGCCTAGCTTAGGTTAGATGTGCAACAAAAATATTTTGTAAACTAATTTTTGGTCTTCTGCATATAAAAAATTGTCTTTCAATTTGCGAAAACAAGTGGCCATTAATATCAATTAGATTTGGAGAATGGCTGGTCAATATAGGCCATGCAAAGTTGACCAATGGACAGTAGGGAGCCATTAGACTCCTTGAAATTGTTCATAGATGATGCCTTGCTTGATTAATTGTCTTATGCGATTTAACTATGATTCTGCAGTTCAATGGCCCAATAAAACAACAATGAAACAAGAATGAGAAAATGGGAAGAGGTAGCCTCTAAGATTTTCCATGCACTGACAATAAATATTGAGCTTGTTTACATGTCAGATTTGGAATATCTACTGTTAAATGAGATTTGAAATGTGTTTTTTTATAAATAATAACAAATATTTAAAAAAGAATACATATTTGATAAACATTACTGGTGAATCACCATTTTTGTATAAATTAATAACCCAGTACAGGTAAAAGAAGAGACGTGTTTGTCAGAAACACAATGTCCCCTACTGCGCCACTGTGATTATCATTTATTTTATTTTTTTATCATTTGGCAGGCTCAGATAATTATCTCCCTTAAAAGCTTATTACTTCCCTTGAATTTGTATTTTTTACCTTTGACATTGAAGGATGACCTTGATCTTTCACCACTCAAAATGTGCAGCTCCATGAGCTACACGTGCATGCCAAATATCAAGTTGCTATCAATATTGCAAAAGTTATGACCAATGTTAAAGTTTTGGGACACACACACACAGTGACACACACACATACAATGAAAGACAGGCCAAAAACAATATAACCCTGATCATTTGATCCGGGGGCATAAAAATCAACATGTTAAAAGTACCAGCATAATCTACAATCAATTTGTTTATGTTTCCCTCAAACGGCCAAATGTGATTTGTTTCTGATGAAAGATGATGGGCATAATGAAATGAGGCAATCAGCCTGAATCAGGTGTATTAAAAAGTGAAGAGTCAATCAAATGCTGAACCGAAACCACTTCTCCTTTAAGTTTATATTTTTAATAGAATTTGTAGTCAGGGCCCTTGCTACACTTTGGGGGAATTGGGGCGGGGGCCTTTAGAGGGGGGGAATTTCGCGTCGTTTTCGGCGAAAAGGGGAATTTTAGAAGATCTTTTCACCAACCATTCAACACTTAAAATTGCTATATTTTAATGTAATTTACATAAATATACATTTGATCAAAGATTAATAGCATGATAATTGCTGGCAACATAGGTGTAAGAGTAAAAAAAAAAAAATTTTTTTTTGGAGGGGGAATTTTTTAGCTGAAATAGGGGAAAAAGGTATACTATTTAAGGGGGGAATGGGGCCTAATTTCGGCCCCAAAAACGGCCAAACGAAGGCCCTGGTACTAGTTATACGGGATTATCAGAATTATATATTTATTTTTTTATATTCTACAAAAGCGGTATGTTTTCAGTACGGAAGAGTTAATATGCATGTCTTGCAAATGACGTCATGACAACACAACACAGCAATATAGAATCATAAATGAGCATTTAACTTATTTATAACGCGGGTTATAATATTTAAGCTCCAGTGTATGTTTATAGTATCATGACCACAAAGTCATATTAAAACCTTACATTCAAGTAAGGGCCAAAGTGGGTGGCGAAAGAAAATTTTAACCCAGTGAGAGCCCTGCAATGTGGATAATAAATAAAAATCTACAATAAAAAAATGTATTGTCTTGATGCTCACAACAACAAATTAAAGATTTATCAGTGTAAATTCCACATTGCCCTGAAATAAACAAGAGCACCGCCTTGCGGGTGCAGACCGCTCATCTATTTTCTTCTTAAAGGTGAAGGGACTCTCATTTTCAATCACAAAGGAGGGAGGGGTGGTGTGAAGAGGGGTGCATAGTGTGGGGGTGTGGACATTTATTACATTATCTTCCAAAAATGCGAAAAAAAGGAAAAAAAAAATCGAAAATCGGGGGGGGGGGGGGGGGGGGGGGGGGGGGGGGGGGGAATCTTGGGTGCGATGGTTGGACGGTATTTCAAACATAAAATAATAAAAATAAATATTTATGTTTTTTAACCGTTTCAAAAAAAAAAAATTGGGGGGGGGTGAGGTGGGGGGGGGGGTGGGGAGGTGGATTCTTGTGTGCGATGTGAGGGTGTGGTGGTAATTTGTGAGATGATCTTAAAAAATAAAAAAATTAGGGGGGGGGATTTGGGTGGGGGGAGGGGGGGTGGGGAGGTGGATTCTTGGGTGCGATGGTTGGACGGTATTTCAAACATAAAATAATAAAAATAAATAGTTTTGTTTTTTAACCGTTTAAAAAAAATTGGGGAGGGGGTGGGGTGGGGGGGGGTATAGTGTGAGGATGTGGTGGTCATTTGTGAGATGATCTTAGAAAAAAAAAGAGGGGGGGATTGGGGGGGGGGGGAAGGGGAGGGGCACGGGCGATGGTTTGGGTGGAGTCTATTGTGGTGTGTCAGGTAAGAGTAGTTTTGTCAAAGTATCAATCAAATCTAATCATAAATAAAGAAGTTATGGCAATTTTAGCAAAATTTAATAATTTGACCTTGAGAGTCAAGATCATTCAAAGGTCAAGGTAAAATTCAACTTGCCAGGTACAGTAACCTCATGATAGCATGAAAGTATTTGAAGTTTGAAAGCAATAGCCTTGATACTTAAGAAGTAAAGTGGATCGTAACACAAAATTTAACCATATATTCAAAGTTACTAAGTCAAAAAAGGGCCATAATTCCGTAAAAATGACATCCAGAGTTATGCAACTTGTCCATTTACTGTACCCTTATGATAGTTTGTGAGTGTTCCAAGTATGAAAGCAATATCTATGATACTTTAGGGGTAAAGTGGACCAAAACACAAAACTTTACCAAACTTTCAATTTTCTAAGTATAAAGGGCCCATAATTCCGTCCAAATGCCAGTCAGAGTTACATAACTTTGCCTGCACAGTCCCCTTACGATAGTTAATAAGTGTTGCAAGTATGAAAGCAATAGCTTTGATACTGTAGGAATAAAGTGGACCTAAACACAAAACTTAACCAAATTTTCAATTTTCTAAGTATAAAAAGGGCACATAATTCTGTCAAAATGCCAGTCAGAGTTACATTACTTTGCCTGCACAGTCCCCTTATGATAGTTAGTAAGTGTTGCAAGTATGAAAGCAATAGCTTTGATACTTAAGGAATAAAATGGACCTAAACACAAACTTAACCAAAATTTTCAATTTTCTAAGTATAAAAAGGGCACATAATTCTGTCAAAATGCACGCCAGAGTTATCTAACTTTGCCTGCCCAGTCCCCTCATGATAGTAAGTAAGTGTACCAAGTTTGAATGCAATAGCATTGATACTTTCTGAAAAAAGTGGACCTAAACGCAAAACTTAACCAAAATTTTCAATTTTCTAAGTATAAAAAGGGCACATAATTCAGTCAAAATGCATGCCAGAATTATCTAACTTTGCCTGCCCAGTCCCCTCATGATAGTAAGTAAGTGTACCAAGTTTGAATGCAATAGCATTGATGCTTTCTGAGAAAAGTGGACCCAAACGCAAAACTTAACCGGACGCCGACGCCGACGCCAAGGTGATGACAATAGCTAATGATTTTTTTTCAAAAAATAGATGAGCTAATAAAAATGTGTCTGACACAGGTTGCCCTACATCACATACTTGGACTACAACACAGTCACTATATGTATTCTACAACTGTGACTACAACAGGAAGAAGACAAAGGGCCATAGTTATGCAATACTTCACATCATCAACCCATTCGTGTCATTCAACTTCAGCAGTTTAAAAGTTTGAATTTCGTCTGGAAATTAGTTAGTGAGAAGTTGAATAAACACTATTTTTGGACTTCTATCTTCCAGTGTTTTTTACACCATTTTTGGACCAGGGCTCTTTGGATAGGGAAAAAAGCTTGTCATTTCCACTTAAATTTGGAAGTTGGTGTATTAAATTTTTTCCTAAAAAATACTATATAAACAGCCTAACAGCCACCAGAAAATCTTTTGAGAAACCAAAATTTTGCAAACTTTTTTCCATTAAGATATTCATATTTTAGATAAATTTTGCAATAAAATGCTTCTGTGTGATCATTTATTTATGGCTTTCTCATATCATATTTTCATTTCTTTCATTATTAAATTTTTGTTCAAAATACCTAGTAGCCTTTCCCACAGGATTTTTTCATTTTACCATGGAATTTTCTGTTTTCCCATGGGATATTTTACCCATATAATTTGTTTCCCCTATAAAAAATGGGGGGTTTTCTTCCAAAAAAAAATTGAACACAAATCAGCTAAATCAGCTATTTGCAATGCTAAAAAGCTATAACTGAGCATAAACAAACACGGTGACAATGGCATCCAAAAAGAGGCCGTGTCGCTAGCAAGTTACGCTTAATAGCAGTTTTCCATTGAAACTGTCCGTGGGTTTGTTGGGTTCAGTTTTACACTGTTCTCTGCGACTCAAATTCCAGGACAAATTCCATCTTTGCAGGGAAAATTATCACAATACGAAACTTAAGCAGGATTGGTGAAAGGATGTGTGGCGGTCCAATTAGCTCAGTCGGGATAGCACTGGTGCTGCAAGCGAGAAGTCCTGGGTTCAAGTCCCGGACTGGCTGCACACTATTCACTACACGGCGACAATGGCACCCAACGGGGGACCATTGCATTAGCAAGTTACACTTGCAATTCTCCATTTAACCTGTCTGTGGGTTTGTCGGGTTCAATTAAACACTGTTCTATGTGACAGAAATTCGAGGACGAATTCCAACTTGGCAGGCGAGAATGTCACAGTAACGAACTTAAGCAGGATTGGTTGAAGGATGTGTGCAAGCCTGGTTAGCTCAGTCCAGACAGCACTCGCCCAGTGGTGTCCCGGGTTTGAGTCCCAGACTGGCTGCTCACTTTTCACCACCTGGCGACACTGGTGTGTATGGAACTATGACTAAGTAAAAGCTTTGCGTGGTTTGACACACTAATTTTGACATGTATTTAACAGGAATTTAAGAAATCTTCGAAGGTAAATCGTTTATTGTTCATTGTTAATTCAGAAATTATGTTACTCGTGCCCATAAACGCTCGATAGGGGTAACCGGGAATAAATAATATGTGCCTGTGGTTACGAATAACAATGATGATAGTCCAAATAATTAGACGTAAGCTACCCCGCTTACGTCTAAACGGCTACCGTCGTTTTCCTATAGCAAATTGAGTTCAACTTAAACTTCAGTTTTTCTCGTTAAATCTTTGCTAATGCATAAAATTATCATTAATTAGACATGAATGTGAGCGATTACCTCTTAAATGTGTAAAAATTGTGCTTTTAAACCACTTATGTACATTTTTAAAAATAAACATACACAACACACGAAGTGTGTTTGTCGTTTATAGAATTACATTGAATTATTTTGAACGAAATTATTTTTTGAATAGGTTACACATAACCAATTGTTGTTGTAAAACAAAACACATCACTTTTTAGCTTTCTGTACTCTTTATTAAATGAAACCTATTTGTGTGTGTTAAAACTACCAGTTGTATCACGGAGTGTGTATTTATAGGAGATGAATCGAGTATTTGACCCTTACTGTAGTAAATTCAATCTTATGCAAAAATTATTCATCCGATTTCATTGGTTTATACGTTATCGAGTTGCTAATTAATTCCTCTTTCAAAAAATATAACTCTAAGTATATTCCCGTTGTTATTAATGGATTTATAGCGAGTTAAACACAAGAAATACACATTTTATGTTTTACCACCGCGCGTTTTACCGTGTTGTGGCTATCGATCTTGTACAATTAGCGTACAGCGTAGCGCCGAGGTTATACATTTTGATGTACCCACTCACGTCTTTTGTTGAATTATAGTTTCATTTCTCGGCCGATTTTGACAAATTATATATCATTAGAAAGCTTACGTTACGTAGTAAACAGATATATAAATATATATTAAGTTTTTCTTCTGATTTCGACAGCCCGGCGAGTTATAACTTTAACTTTTGCAAATATCATACCGTTTTGGAGTTTTAGAATCTAGATTTACGGTTGACATGTTCGTACTTAATACCAATTTGTAGCGTTTATATTTGGAGTTCAGTTTCAAAAATTACATCTTGCTTAGGAGAATAGAATTCTGTATACGATAGAAAAAAATGTTTGAAAACGAAAGTAATTAAGGAATGAAGGCGGAAGAAAGTAGCGCGCGTTCCTAACGCACTGAACTGATGCTACGGTCTTGGCGATTATGCTTTTGTTTAGAAACCGGCCATTGAATTTCCTTTGCCATGATTATTATATTTTTTTTATGGAATATATTGTAGTATTTTGTTCACGAAACATATCAATAAAGCTTATTATAAACTCATTTTTTTGTTGAATGTGCTCTTTATGAAAACACAAGATCAGTTATATTTGGGAATATTTTGATCTCTGAAGAATATACTACAAATCAATCAAATAAAGATAAATTAATTGTGTTGGTTAAGCGTCATCCTAGAAAGTGTGCGAAATTTGTTGTTAATGCGTTCTATATCAGAAGCAGTATGTTACATTTGTAAAAATATATGTTGTATGCAGTTGTGTCATTTTAAACTTTAAAATAATATAATATTGTAAATGAACTTATAAGTACCATCTACGTATTACATATTATTCAGAAATATGCCTTCTTAATTGGATAATTTTAGTACTACTGAAATTATTCTTATATTGATCTAACTTGGATAAACCTGAATTTATTGTTTCTAATTTATTCATTGAACTCAGAAGGTTGCTCAAATATTTTATTGTCCATTTGTATAATAATGATCACGTTATATGTTGCACTGCCGAAAAGGTGACTTATAGGCCTATTAGGCCGGCTGTTCTTTTATGCATTGTATATATGTATGTCAACACCTTGTACGTAAACACATGTCACTATAATAAAAGATTATCTTATCTTATCTTATCTTACAAATAAATCTGAATAAATTAACGATTTCAGCTCTTGTTTATAACACAGAAAGGGTGTTAAATTTATGATGAAACAGCGTATATAGCGGACCCTCTCGATTTTATTCGGCTTTGCATGCATACTTGAAATAAAATGGTTGTCAAAAACATTCATCGTTTGCTGTTAATTATCAACAAGGGAGTTGTGTATAATTATATGAAATGATATTTACCTTAAATTATCAATTTATTAAAGATTCTTGAAAATCACGGTCGGTGTTACGCGGGTCATTTCGTATTTTGACGTCAGGGCATCATGTCCAACTATTCAAATCAGATTTTTTTCACTGGGACGATGACGGCTTGGAATTAGACAGGCAGACAGATAGTTTATTCAGACTTATACAACAGTACATCGTCTTCAACTCAAATATATATAAATTATTTTTAGACGAATTGTTAAGCGATTACACATATAACAGTGATGATTCTGAGAATGTTGCCATGTTTCTTATCCGTGTAATCTAGAGTCCGTGGTTTGAGCATTTTTATCGCGATGTTCAATAAAAGATATCTCAATAATCTTGTTTATTGATAGATCTGTGGTTTTATTGCCCCTGTGTGCAGCACAAACCAATTATCTCGTTATTATCAGATACTGTGCCGACCAATACTAAATAACACTATGGTGTCATACGCCACAGCAGGGACCTATATTTGTGATCATGGAGTCTAAGTGCAAGACTTAAAAAAGTATGTTGTTTCGCTTGCGGTTGTTAAATTCAAAACGGGACTTCCCAGCTGGCACAGCTGCTGATATTCGAATCTGAATACTTAAACTTATTCAGACCTTATTCTTAACCGTTGCGCGTTTTACGATATCAGATTTTAGGCGTGAATACAACTCAGTGAAACGATTCAATTTCTTATACAACATTAAGCATATTGACAGTTATTGAAATTAACAATATCAGCGACATCTTTTTAAAGACTAAACACCTTTTCAAGTATCGAAGTAACATGTCAATAAAATATATTAATACCAAAAAAAAGTTTCATTTAATATTGTTCACATTAAACCTTTAAATGAAAGTGTCGCTTTAACTATTTTCCGTGTCTTATTAAGCCGCGAATCGTTTGCTAAAAACAGTTAACAAAAAGGGCTACACATTCTAATTCTTAATGAAATACAAAAATAAGTATAACATAATAAATAACGTCCATAAACACACACGGCAAGATCATAGTTTTAATGGAAAACTAATATGACATTCCACGTAAATAATTATTTTCGTCTAAATCGAATACTATATATATAGAAACATTGTATTTATAACCGACCAATGAGGTAACATTATGCAACTTTCAATTTACACAGTGCTATATGGCAACAATATGGAATTTGAACAGTGGTAGTGTTTTAAGGTCTGGACTATCATTACTTGTAAGTTTGTATAAACATTTTTCTAATGCAATTAGTAAAATAATGTTTATATTTTATGTTTAATTATTTATTGCATGATTATTCTGTGCCGTTATATGAATTTGATGCCGTTAAAGCTTCCGACATGAATTCATGTCGGTACGATGCTATTGCAAAATAACGTTAAACGATATGAGGTCGATGTAAATCGACCTCATATTTATAGGAGTACAATGATGAATGAGGGCGAACAAGTTCCTAAGGGAAACTGACATCTCGATAGAAAACAAATTCATTACCATAACAATTATACCGATTAAATAAAGTGTATTAATTTTCGGTGTTCTCTGTACAACAACGAGCCCTTTTAATTCTTATTTACCTTAGTTACAGCTAGACATGCCGATGTGCACCCAAAGTGAACACCATAGGCGGCTTCCATCTTGAATAACATAACCTCTCGCGAGAACCGTTATCCGGAAGTAAAACGCCGGTTTTTATTTTAGCCAATCACAAGTTGCCAAATATATCAACTACTGACATACGAACACGTTGAAATAACTTGAAAGAAAAATATATTGGCTTTTCTTGTCAAAAACAATACTATAGAGAGAATCGGCGTCATAGTTCATTTATGGAATAACTCATTAACTTTTTCCAGTTCAAGATCACCCAGTTTCATTTGAAATTGTGTTATAATTTTACGCAGTTTCTCTACTTTTACTTTAGAAATACTGTTGACAAATACACAAACGACTTTCAAGATGTCAAAAACTCTACGCCTAGTTGCATGTGTGGCTTTCTGTGCGTTCTTTTTAAGAACTGAGGGCAAGAAACCACTTCAAGAAGAAGATTGTGAAGGTATGTATTTAAAAGTTGAATAACCCATGTATGATTTGTATGCTTATAATATAAAGTGTTGTGTCGCCTTGGGCTTTGCTTGTTTTATTAGTTGACCAGTTTTCTAATTTTAATATAACTTGGTATACATCTTCTTCTTCCCATGAAGTTCAGGGCTTCACTGGAGCATTGAGGCACTTTTACTATGCAAGGAGCTCCGGTGTCATTTTGGGAGATCTAAAGAACCCTCCCAAAGTGGGGATTGAACCCATGATCTCCTGATTGCTTGGCGGACACCATATCTATGTAGATCTACTATGAACGTTCAGGGATTTTTCACACAACAGCACAGTAGATAAATTAATTGAAAACAGCAACTTCAAGCGTGCCGTAATTAACATTATGATGTTAATTGTGTTTTTAAAACACTACATGCTTTCTACACATAGAATTATATTTCTTAACAGTAACACACACTTACATTTCAACACATATATAACTTGCATCATTTTATGCTATTGTAACTCTGTATCTTTGATCACAAGTGTAAACCCAACCTCTGGTGCGCTTTTTTCTTTCAGTTTGTGTGAATGTATTGCGCAACTTTGAAAAAAAGTACCCGGACATAAAGGATAAAGACACAGACACTATCGAAGCAACATTTCAGAAATTTTGCAAGAATCTCAAAGAAAAAGATGAAAGATTTGTAAGTACATTATTTTACAACACTTCCCATTTAACACTAGTTCGTGTGAACCTGGATATGTGGTTCTAAATTATCAAATATTTATAGGGACCTTTTCACAGATTTTAGTATGATGTTTTGAAATGTGTCATTAAATGCTTCAGATTGATAAATGTAAACATTGGAACAAAAGAGTTCCAGTATAAAACAAAAATGCAATTAAAGAAAAAAAAGTTATCAAAGCCTGGGCTATAACCACTGACCCTTTGAGTAAAAGTTAAGCGCTTAAACCACTAAGCCATCGGTGCTAACACGACACTGCATATATTTCATTCTTAATAGAAACAATCCTCACAATGTCACAAAATATAATTATTACAATAGAACTTTCCAAATTATACAACTGTTTCGGGTTGTAATGCTTATAATTTTCAGGTTTTAAAAGATGCATATCATGGATATTTTAGAGCATGGTAAATGTACAGAATACTGTTTCCTAGCCAAAAAAATAGAGATTTAGGAAAATGTGTTATTCTGAAACAATATTTTCTATTTTGTTGATTAATCTAAACGTGAAAAGGTCTCTTTAACCACTCATAGATTTGCATTTAGAGAATTATGAAGAACTTGCATAAGGATATTCAAATTGTTGAATCACTTTAAATGTCTGTTTAATGCGCTGTGAATGGCTTTCTATAAAGTAAATATACTTTCTATATAACCGGTATTGTCTAATGAATTTAGTAATACCATTCTTATCTTTAATAATTTCAAATAATTGTATAACATGAATCAATGATACTGTTGTGTCATACAAAATCAATATAACTTAAGCTTCTTCTTTTGGATTGCTGCTTCATTAGGAGTCTGGAGGAAAGATTTAACCCTTTCAGTGCTGGAACTGAATTTTGAAGGCCTTTGCAAACAGTTTAGATCCAGATAAGACGCCACAGAATATGGCGTCTCATCAGGATCCAAACTGTTTGCTATTCTGATAGTATCCTTTGAAAAAAATCAAAGAAAATGTTAATTTAAGACATTCATCAGACAACATTTTAGCAGACGACAGATTTCCCTGCATGCAAAGGGTAAAATGGGTGTTCTTCTGAAGAACCTTCACCTGTCTGTACAGCTTCTGCAGCTGTCAAATATAACTTAATTGTTTAAACACAAAATAGTTACATGATTTTCATTATTTTATATTCCAGTGCTATTACATAGGAGGTGCTGCTACGTCTGCTACTAACATTCTGAAAATGATGTCACGGCCTTTCAAGAATCATCTTCCAATGGTGAAAATCTGTGAAAAACTGCAAGATGCTGACCCTCAAATCTGTGACCTTAAATATGGTATGTACATGACCACAGTGCAACAAGATTTTTGAGATTGACTGAAGAAATCAAATCCAAGTTTTGTTTTACCAGAGTTTATGATTTGCCACCGTTGTCTTGAAAGTTATGCATATGTATTTGTAAGAAGTGTCAGATTACTTTTTCCTTTTTATCATAGCCATAAACTTGTTTCAAATAAATAGTTCTCATATGCATATTATTGTCACTCACATAATTATCATCTTAAATATGTCTTAAAAAAGTGAATCTTCAGTTAATACCTGGACTAGTTCTCAGCCAAGCTAGGCAAGATCAGTTGGAAGAATGCCAGACTGTCTGTCCAGGGATCGGAAATTCAAATTCCAACTGGTCACATATTTGTGTGTGAATTGGTTTTGGAATTATTTTTACTGCAATTTTAGCTCTACTTTATCCCCCTTATCCTACTGATTCAAGAAGGGCATTTGTCAGCTGTGATTTTGATTGCTTAAGAATCATAACTTTTGCTTCCTTATTTTGAGTTAGCCTCTGGGCTTATTCAGGGGTTTTGTATTTTTTATAAAATCAAAACACGTTTTTATACCCCCGGTAGGGTGGCATATAGCAGTTGATTTGTCAGTCTGTCTGTCTGTCTGTCTGTCTGTCTGTCTGTGTGTCCATCCGAAAACTTTAACATTGGCTATAACTTTTGCAATATTGAAGATAGCAACTTGATATTTGGCATGCACTTGTATCTCATGAAGCTTCACATTTTGAGTGGTGAAAGGTCAAGGTTATCCTTCAAGGTCAAAGGTAAAAAAACAAAATCCAAGGGAAGTAACAAGCTTTAAAGGGAGATAATTTCTATTTTATATCGTTTGGAATGTACAGATCATTTTCACAAGGGAAGTAATATTTTTTTAAGGATATAATCTAAAACAAATTTTAAGGTCAAGGTCATCCTTTTAAGGTCAAAAGTCAAAAAATACAATCCAAGAGAAGTAATAAGCTATAAAAGGGAGATAATTTCTAAACCTGCCAAATGATATATTTAAATTTTATTTCAAAGCGGTGCAATAGGGGGCATTGTTCTCATTCTCCAGATAGTATGTGCCACTTGTGGCACATACACAAGTATGGCAATACTTTTTTTTGTACAATTTTATTTCTCCCATCTCTGCCTCCCAAAAATAAATATATATATATTTTTTTACTATAAAGCAATAATTCAGGCTTTACAATTCTTTAAGGGTTAAAAGTCTTCACTAGTTTTTAGCTCTACTGGCTGAAGGCCTGAAGAGCTTATGTCATGGCGTGGTTTCTGTCCGTGCATGCGTGCGTTAGACTTTTTCTTGTTAACGCGATAAAGTCCACAGTTTTCATCCGATTCCTTTCCCAGCTAGCACAGTGTCTTTATCTGAATAATGAGTCAAGCCCTATTGAAAATGAGCAATATTAGAGTTATAAGTCCAGAATTATCTCCACTTGAATTTGAAAAAAAATATGAAAATTCAGTTTTTTTATGTGATAAAGTCCATAATTTTCATCCAATTCTTGGCAAACTTGCACAGTGTCTGTGTATCAATGAGGACTCAAACTTTTTTTTTAAAAGAGCAATATCTTAGCAATAAGTCCAGAAGGACTTCCCCTTGAATATGAGAAAAATTTTAAATCCTGCTTGTGTACACAATTAATTCCACAGATTTCATCCAATTATTTCCAAATTTGCACAGTATCTTTATATCAATGATGACTTGAACCCTATTGAATATAAGCAGTATCAGAGAAATAAGTACACAATAAACTCCCCTTGACTTTTTCTTGTTTACGCGATAAATTCCACAGTTTTCATCCGATTCTTTCAAACTTGTTCAGTGTCTTTATATAAATGAGGACTCGAACCCTATTGAATATGGGTTACATCAGAGTAATAAGTCCAAAATTATCTCCCCTTGAATTTGAGAAAATTGTGAAATAAGGCTTGTTTACGCAATAGATTCCACAGTTTTCATCCAATCATTTCCCAACTTGCACAGTGTCTTAATCTGAATGATGAGTCAAACCCTATTGAAAATGAGCAATATCAGAGTTATAAGTCCAGAATTATCATAATCTCCCCTTGAATTTGAGAAAAAAATGAAAATTCAGTTTTTTTATGTGATAAAGTCCATAATTTTCATCCATATTCTTGGCAAACTTGCACAGTGTCTTTGTATCAATAAGGACTCAAACCCTATTTTAAAAAGAGCAATATCGAAGCAATAAGTCCAGAATGACTTCCCCTTGAATATGAGAAAATTTTGAAATCCTGCTTGTTTACGCAATGAATTCCACAGTTTTCATCCAATCATTTCCAAATTTGCACAGTACATGTATCTTTATATCAATGAGGACTTGAACCCTATTGAATATGAGCGGTATCCGAGAAATAAGTACATAATAATCCCTTTAATTTGAGAAATCTCTCCTTGTTTGCGCGATTAAGTACACAGTTTCCGTCTTGTTTTTTTCCAAACTTGCACAGTGTTTATAGCAGTAAAGCGATTCAGGCCCTCATGGGCCTCTTATTTGTGTAGAGACAGTAGAGTAGCCCGTTATAACTTTTTTTATCTGCATATCATAAAAACTGTTGGAGGTATTAACTAGATATTTAATGGGTATATCTCAATTATGTAAATTGACATGTACAATTGCCATAACTCTTGCTTTCATAATTTTACTGTAATTGTAGGGAAATTTTCATGCTGATAATAAAGCGAATATTTCTAAATATTTAACTGCTTATGCCATTTGACACTGTAGCATGGGGAATGTTGAGGCAAAGCATTGACAGTTAAAGTTTTAACCTGGTGTGCTGTATTTTACAGAAAAGAAGGTGGACCTTGGCGAGATAAATTTCAAGAAACTCAAGGTCAAGGACTTGAAGAAAATCTTGTCGGACTGGAACGAAGATGCAGCTTGCAAAGGGTGCAGTGAGAAATCCGAATTTGAGCGTGCAGTGAAGCAGTTGATGCCCAAACATGCACCAGAGGCATACCAGAAACTCAAGGACAGGGAGGAACTTTGATTGAATGTTAAGCCTTAGGAATTATTTAAATACTTAGTACGTATTTCTTAACGGAAGTAAAAGTGCTTTTAAATCAGCCTATACACACAATTTCTTTTAAGAAGGAAATATAAGAAAAAAGATTACTTTTACAATTAAAAGTTGAAGCTTCATTCACTTAACTATTTGTGAACATATCGGTAAACCTTCTTTTTGTGCTGAAATATGGCTTTTTATTCAGCACTGATTATACTCTTTAGACTTGTGTTTTTTTTTTTTTAAGAATGCTTGCCTTAAGTCTACTTAAAAAAAGGAAAAAAGACTGAACCATTTTCATGTATTTCTCAACATGATCAAAAAGTGATATTTTGATTGTATTATTTTAATATGAATTGTTTGCTGTTAGGGTTATTGACTCATTGTAGAAAGATTAAAGAGTTCATGTTGACATGTTTCCATTTAGGTTTCATTTGTGTGAATTCAATACAAAATGGAATGAAATATAAATCATTCGTTTTTTTATCATCATGGTTTATAACAGTATTCAATTAGATCAGATTGCTGGTAATAACATTAAAAGCTAGTTTTGATGGTCATGAAATAAGTATGTTGTGAAAAGAATAAATAATTTTAAATTACAAGATTGAAATTAGATAAGTTAATTTTGAACTTCACATGTATGTATGAAGTTATATGTCATAATGTGTGACCTTGTCAATGTTATTGTAAGTTTATTTTACTGGTAACATCATGTTAAAACTAAGTTTGAGCTTATTCACTTACTCATTTTTCATTTTGAAAAATGTATATTTGTGTGTCTCATTTCATAATTGGTGTTTAATGTGTGTGTAAATAGGGATTCATTTATTGTGACAAATACAGTATGTTTAATGTTCAAATACTTTTTTATGCCCCCGGTATGGTGGCATATTGCATTTGAACTGTCCGTCAGTCTGTGCGTCCGTCCGAAAACTTTAACATTGGCCATAACTTTTGCAATTGAAGATAGCAACTTGATATTTGGCATGCACGTGTATCTCATGGAGCTGCACATTTTGAGTGATGAAAGGTCAAGGTCAGTCTTAATGGTCAAAAGTCAAATATAGGGCGTCTGTTCGTCCGTCCGAAAACTTTAACATTGGCCATATCTTTTGTAATATTGAAGAAAGCAACTTCATATTTGACATGCATGTGTATCTCATGGAGCAGCACATTTTGAGTGGTGAGAGGTCAAGATCATCCTTCAAGGTCAAAAGTAAAAAAACAAATCCAAGGGAAGTAACAAGCTTTAAAGGAAGATAATTTCTATTTATCATTTGGCAGGTACAGATCATTTTCACAAAGGAAGTAATAAAGGAATATAATAATATAAAAAATAAATAAATCAAAGCGGCACAGTAGGAGGCATTGTGTTTCTGACAAACACAAATCTTGTTTTGGAAAATAAATCCTTAAAATTGTTTGACTTGGAAATTTTAATTATGCACACTCATGGACTGACTAGGCTACTAAACTATATTGGATTCCACAAAATGTCAACCAATTTACATCGAATGGTTGAGCAACACCATATGCACACTTTATATTATGTAGGAAAAAGACTGAGCTGGACAATGAAACTTGTCCTGTTGTATGTTCTAAATGATAAATTCCCTTCTGATAGGCATTTACTCACAATGGACTAGATTATTATAAATATAGAAATATACAGCTACTAAATGAACTTGATTCGTTTACATTTGTATAGAAATATACATGTACTTAAGGGACTGAATTCATATTTATTGAAATCTCCTATGAAATTATAGATTTTGATGTTCCATAGCCAACATTATACAATATCTGAAATAGACAATTGCAGGAAATTTAAGTCTCTGGATAGCTAAAATATATAAAACATGGGTCATAAAATAATTGTTTAACAATGTTTTTTAACCATAAACGCTTGAATGACCTGTTCAATGAATTAATAGTAAATCACGATTTGCATGTCTTGTTAGTCTAGACGCTGATTTAATAATTTTACAAAAGCATCATCATTTAATCAAATATTGCCTGTAAGTATAATCAATATAGATACAATTAACTTCATTTGTTTATCTGCAATCATGTACATGTATATGTAGTGCAGGATATTGCTTTGAAATCAGATGAATAATCAGTCTTAAATAACGATGCAACAATCAATTTCCAGCGTTTCTCTCACAATAGTTTTGAACCGTCAAAGTTTTTTCGTGTTATTCATTTTTGTTCATAGTCTTAATGAATCTGGTTCTGAACCAGCCACTGAAGAATACGGTTGTAGTGTAGTCATTCCATACAAATACAGCGTATTTAAACATAATGAGGTGTGTTCTGTTTTTTGTTACCTGGCTGTACTTCGTCGGAAGTTTGTATCTACAAAAAGACATATGGACAAACGTGCATGGTGACTCCTGTATACACCCATTCTACGTAGGTGGGGGTTATAACTATTTAAGAAATAATTTAAGTATGTATGCTGCACCATAAAACCGTATTTTTTTTAAATTGTGCGACTTATTTTTGCATTTGAATACATATTAAACATAAATTCCTCGAGCCGTCAAATACAATTTATTAATTACAGTAACGTAAATGTATTTATCTTCTTGGTATCTCTCTCATGTCCTTAATTAAACTACACATCGATAACAAATGTTCAGGTTTTTAAACACCGAAATTCAGACGTAACGTAAGCTTGTCGTTAGATGTTAGATAATACAAGGACATGAGCTGTAGTAATGCCATATCATGTGCTCGGGATGCACTGCGGCCACTCAATTCATCGATCAAATGATTTTGATGAGGGATTATTCATGTTTAGTAAATGTAGAAGAATTTTAGATAGTGCTGTTTTTATTGTTGACAATATAATGAAAATGGCTAAAATCTTACATGATTTTTTTTGTCAAAGCTGCTGTTAGATCAGTTTAGGCTAAGATTGGTCGAGATACGGTGTATTTATACGGGGCGGATATTTAATAACCAGTAGCAATTTATAACGGAAGCCAACATACTTTTAAGCAATAGTTATTGCCCACCTATAAGTGTTGCGTTCCGTTTGGTATTAAATTGTTCTTAATAATTTGCATAAGTTGTTAAATTTAGTTGTGAATACCTTTCCAGTTCCAATTCACTGGTTTTTGTCGATCAAAAGGTGAAATATTCCTTCTGAGGTCGCGTCCCTAAGATTAGTGTCCAATTAATGGTGACATTATATTTGTTAAGTAATTGTGCATGTTAATTTTTCATTGAATTTGTGTGTGTTTTTTTTTCTTATGAATTACGCAGTTTCTCTACTTTTACTTTAGAAATACTGTTGACAAATACACAAACGACTTTCAAGATGTCAAAAACTCTACGCCTAGTTGCATGTGTGGCTTTCTGTGCGTTCTTTTTAAGAACTGAGGGCAAGAAACCACTTCAAGAAGAAGATTGTGAAGGTATGTATTTAAAAGTTGAATAACCCATGTATGATTTGTATGCTTATAATATAAAGTGTTGTGTCGCCTTGGGCTTTGCTTGTTTTATTAGTTGACCAGTTTTCTAATTTTAATATAACTTGGTATACATCTTCTTCTTCCCATGAAGTTCAGGGCTTCACTGGAGCATTGAGGCACTTTTACTATGCAAGGAGCTCCGGTGTCATTTTGGGAGATCTAAAGAACCCTCCCAAAGTGGGGATTGAACCCATGATCTCCTGATTGCTTGGCGGACACCATATCTATGTAGATCTACTATGAACGTTCAGGGATTTTTCACACAACAGCACAGTAGATAAATTAATTGAAAACAGCAACTTCAAGCGTGCCGTAATTAACATTATGATGTTAATTGTGTTTTTAAAACACTACATGCTTTCTACACATAGAATTATATTTCTTAACAGTAACACACACTTACATTTCAACACATATATAACTTGCATCATTTTATGCTATTGTAACTCTGTATCTTTGATCACAAGTGTAAACCCAACCTCTGGTGCGCTTTTTTCTTTCAGTTTGTGTGAATGTATTGCGCAACTTTGAAAAAAAGTACCCGGACATAAAGGATAAAGACACAGACACTATCGAAGCAACATTTCAGAAATTTTGCAAGAATCTCAAAGAAAAAGATGAAAGATTTGTAAGTACATTATTTTACAACACTTCCCATTTAACACTAGTTCGTGTGAACCTGGATATGTGGTTCTAAATTATCAAATATTTATAGGGACCTTTTCACAGATTTTAGTATGATGTTTTGAAATGTGTCATTAAATGCTTCAGATTGATAAATGTAAACATTGGAACAAAAGAGTTCCAGTATAAAACAAAAATGCAATTAAAGAAAAAAAAGTTATCAAAGCCTGGGCTATAACCACTGACCCTTTGAGTAAAAGTTAAGCGCTTAAACCACTAAGCCATCGGTGCTAACACGACACTGCATATATTTCATTCTTAATAGAAACAATCCTCACAATGTCACAAAATATAATTATTACAATAGAACTTTCCAAATTATACAACTGTTTCGGGTTGTAATGCTTATAATTTTCAGGTTTTAAAAGATGCATATCATGGATATTTTAGAGCATGGTAAATGTACAGAATACTGTTTCCTAGCCAAAAAAAATAGAGATTTAGGAAAATGTGTTATTCTGAAACAATATTTTCTATTTTGTTGATTAATCTAAACGTGAAAAGGTCTCTTTAACCACTCATAGATTTGCATTTAGAGAATTATGAAGAACTTGCATAAGGATATTCAAATTGTTGAATCACTTTAAATGTCTGTTTAATGCGCTGTGAATGGCTTTCTATAAAGTAAATATACTTTCTATATAACCGGTATTGTCTAATGAATTTAGTAATACCATTCTTATCTTTAATAATTTCAAATAATTGTATAACATGAATCAATGATACTGTTGTGTCATACAAAATCAATATAACTTAAGCTTCTTCTTTTGGATTGCTGCTTCATTAGGAGTCTGGAGGAAAGATTTAACCCTTTCAGTGCTGGAACTGAATTTTGAAGGCCTTTGCAAACAGTTTAGATCCAGATAAGACGCCACAGAATATGGCGTCTCATCAGGATCCAAACTGTTTGCTATTCTGATAGTATCCTTTGAAAAAAATCAAAGAAAATGTTAATTTAAGACATTCATCAGACAACATTTTAGCAGACGACAGATTTCCCTGCATGCAAAGGGTAAAATGGGTGTTCTTCTGAAGAACCTTCACCTGTCTGTACAGCTTCTGCAGCTGTCAAATATAACTTAATTGTTTAAACACAAAATAGTTACATGATTTTCATTATTTTATATTCCAGTGCTATTACATAGGAGGTGCTGCTACGTCTGCTACTAACATTCTGAAAATGATGTCACGGCCTTTCAAGAATCATCTTCCAATGGTGAAAATCTGTGAAAAACTGCAAGATGCTGACCCTCAAATCTGTGACCTTAAATATGGTATGTACATGACCACAGTGCAACAAGATTTTTGAGATTGACTGAAGAAATCAAATCCAAGTTTTGTTTTACCAGAGTTTATGATTTGCCACCGTTGTCTTGAAAGTTATGCATATGTATTTGTAAGAAGTGTCAGATTACTTTTTCCTTTTTATCATAGCCATAAACTTGTTTCAAATAAATAGTTCTCATATGCATATTATTGTCACTCACATAATTATCATCTTAAATATGTCTTAAAAAAGTGAATCTTCAGTTAATACCTGGACTAGTTCTCAGCCAAGCTAGGCAAGATCAGTTGGAAGAATGCCAGACTGTCTGTCCAGGGATCGGAAATTCAAATTCCAACTGGTCACATATTTGTGTGTGAATTGGTTTTGGAATTATTTTTACTGCAATTTTAGCTCTACTTTATCCCCCTTATCCTACTGATTCAAGAAGGGCATTTGTCAGCTGTGATTTTGATTGCTTAAGAATCATAACTTTTGCTTCCTTATTTTGAGTTAGCCTCTGGGCTTATTCAGGGGTTTTGTATTTTTTATAAAATCAAAACACGTTTTTATACCCCCGGTAGGGTGGCATATAGCAGTTGATTTGTCAGTCTGTCTGTCTGTCTGTCTGTCTGTCTGTCTGTGTGTCCATCCGAAAACTTTAACATTGGCTATAACTTTTGCAATATTGAAGATAGCAACTTGATATTTGGCATGCACTTGTATCTCATGAAGCTTCACATTTTGAGTGGTGAAAGGTCAAGGTTATCCTTCAAGGTCAAAGGTAAAAAAACAAAATCCAAGGGAAGTAACAAGCTTTAAAGGGAGATAATTTCTATTTTATATCGTTTGGAATGTACAGATCATTTTCACAAGGGAAGTAATATTTTTTTAAGGATATAATCTAAAACAAATTTTAAGGTCAAGGTCATCCTTTTAAGGTCAAAAGTCAAAAAATACAATCCAAGAGAAGTAATAAGCTATAAAAGGGAGATAATTTCTAAACCTGCCAAATGATATATTTAAATTTTATTTCAAAGCGGTGCAATAGGGGGCATTGTTCTCATTCTCCAGATAGTATGTGCCACTTGTGGCACATACACAAGTATGGCAATACTTTTTTTTGTACAATTTTATTTCTCCCATCTCTGCCTCCCAAAAATAAATATATATATATTTTTTTACTATAAAGCAATAATTCAGGCTTTACAATTCTTTAAGGGTTAAAAGTCTTCACTAGTTTTTAGCTCTACTGGCTGAAGGCCTGAAGAGCTTATGTCATGGCGTGGTTTCTGTCCGTGCATGCGTGCGTTAGACTTTTTCTTGTTAACGCGATAAAGTCCACAGTTTTCATCCGATTCCTTTCCCAGCTAGCACAGTGTCTTTATCTGAATAATGAGTCAAGCCCTATTGAAAATGAGCAATATTAGAGTTATAAGTCCAGAATTATCTCCACTTGAATTTGAAAAAAAATATGAAAATTCAGTTTTTTTATGTGATAAAGTCCATAATTTTCATCCAATTCTTGGCAAACTTGCACAGTGTCTGTGTATCAATGAGGACTCAAACTTTTTTTTTAAAAGAGCAATATCTTAGCAATAAGTCCAGAAGGACTTCCCCTTGAATATGAGAAAAATTTTAAATCCTGCTTGTGTACACAATTAATTCCACAGATTTCATCCAATTATTTCCAAATTTGCACAGTATCTTTATATCAATGATGACTTGAACCCTATTGAATATAAGCAGTATCAGAGAAATAAGTACACAATAAACTCCCCTTGACTTTTTCTTGTTTACGCGATAAATTCCACAGTTTTCATCCGATTCTTTCAAACTTGTTCAGTGTCTTTATATAAATGAGGACTCGAACCCTATTGAATATGGGTTACATCAGAGTAATAAGTCCAAAATTATCTCCCCTTGAATTTGAGAAAATTGTGAAATAAGGCTTGTTTACGCAATAGATTCCACAGTTTTCATCCAATCATTTCCCAACTTGCACAGTGTCTTAATCTGAATGATGAGTCAAACCCTATTGAAAATGAGCAATATCAGAGTTATAAGTCCAGAATTATCATAATCTCCCCTTGAATTTGAGAAAAAAATGAAAATTCAGTTTTTTTATGTGATAAAGTCCATAATTTTCATCCATATTCTTGGCAAACTTGCACAGTGTCTTTGTATCAATAAGGACTCAAACCCTATTTTAAAAAGAGCAATATCGAAGCAATAAGTCCAGAATGACTTCCCCTTGAATATGAGAAAATTTTGAAATCCTGCTTGTTTACGCAATGAATTCCACAGTTTTCATCCAATCATTTCCAAATTTGCACAGTACATGTATCTTTATATCAATGAGGACTTGAACCCTATTGAATATGAGCGGTATCCGAGAAATAAGTACATAATAATCCCTTTAATTTGAGAAATCTCTCCTTGTTTGCGCGATTAAGTACACAGTTTCCGTCTTGTTTTTTTCCAAACTTGCACAGTGTTTATAGCAGTAAAGCGATTCAGGCCCTCATGGGCCTCTTATTTGTGTAGAGACAGTAGAGTAGCCCGTTATAACTTTTTTTATCTGCATATCATAAAAACTGTTGGAGGTATTAACTAGATATTTAATGGGTATATCTCAATTATGTAAATTGACATGTACAATTGCCATAACTCTTGCTTTCATAATTTTACTGTAATTGTAGGGAAATTTTCATGCTGATAATAAAGCGAATATTTCTAAATATTTAACTGCTTATGCCATTTGACACTGTAGCATGGGGAATGTTGAGGCAAAGCATTGACAGTTAAAGTTTTAACCTGGTGTGCTGTATTTTACAGAAAAGAAGGTGGACCTTGGCGAGATAAATTTCAAGAAACTCAAGGTCAAGGACTTGAAGAAAATCTTGTCGGACTGGAACGAAGATGCAGCTTGCAAAGGGTGCAGTGAGAAATCCGAATTTGAGCGTGCAGTGAAGCAGTTGATGCCCAAACATGCACCAGAGGCATACCAGAAACTCAAGGACAGGGAGGAACTTTGATTGAATGTTAAGCCTTAGGAATTATTTAAATACTTAGTACGTATTTCTTAACGGAAGTAAAAGTGCTTTTAAATCAGCCTATACACACAATTTCTTTTAAGAAGGAAATATAAGAAAAAAGATTACTTTTACAATTAAAAGTTGAAGCTTCATTCACTTAACTATTTGTGAACATATCGGTAAACCTTCTTTTTGTGCTGAAATATGGCTTTTTATTCAGCACTGATTATACTCTTTAGACTTGTGTTTTTTTTTTTTTAAGAATGCTTGCCTTAAGTCTACTTAAAAAAAGGAAAAAAGACTGAACCATTTTCATGTATTTCTCAACATGATCAAAAAGTGATATTTTGATTGTATTATTTTAATATGAATTGTTTGCTGTTAGGGTTATTGACTCATTGTAGAAAGATTAAAGAGTTCATGTTGACATGTTTCCATTTAGGTTTCATTTGTGTGAATTCAATACAAAATGGAATGAAATATAAATCATTCGTTTTTTTATCATCATGGTTTATAACAGTATTCAATTAGATCAGATTGCTGGTAATAACATTAAAAGCTAGTTTTGATGGTCATGAAATAAGTATGTTGTGAAAAGAATAAATAATTTTAAATTACAAGATTGAAATTAGATAAGTTAATTTTGAACTTCACATGTATGTATGAAGTTATATGTCATAATGTGTGACCTTGTCAATGTTATTGTAAGTTTATTTTACTGGTAACATCATGTTAAAACTAAGTTTGAGCTTATTCACTTACTCATTTTTCATTTTGAAAAATGTATATTTGTGTGTCTCATTTCATAATTGGTGTTTAATGTGTGTGTAAATAGGGATTCATTTATTGTGACAAATACAGTATGTTTAATGTTCAAATACTTTTTTATGCCCCCGGTATGGTGGCATATTGCATTTGAACTGTCCGTCAGTCTGTGCGTCCGTCCGAAAACTTTAACATTGGCCATAACTTTTGCAATTGAAGATAGCAACTTGATATTTGGCATGCACGTGTATCTCATGGAGCTGCACATTTTGAGTGATGAAAGGTCAAGGTCAGTCTTAATGGTCAAAAGTCAAATATAGGGCGTCTGTTCGTCCGTCCGAAAACTTTAACATTGGCCATATCTTTTGTAATATTGAAGAAAGCAACTTCATATTTGACATGCATGTGTATCTCATGGAGCAGCACATTTTGAGTGGTGAGAGGTCAAGATCATCCTTCAAGGTCAAAAGTAAAAAAACAAATCCAAGGGAAGTAACAAGCTTTAAAGGAAGATAATTTCTATTTATCATTTGGCAGGTACAGATCATTTTCACAAAGGAAGTAATAAAGGAATATAATAATATAAAAAATAAATAAATCAAAGCGGCACAGTAGGAGGCATTGTGTTTCTGACAAACACAAATCTTGTTTTGGAAAAATAAATCCTTAAAATTGTTTGACTTGGAAATTTTAATTATGCACACTCATGGACTGACTAGGCTACTAAACTATATTGGATTCCACAAAATGTCAACCAATTTACATCGAATGGTTGAGCAACACCATATGCACACTTTATATTATGTAGGAAAAAGACTGAGCTGGACAATGAAACTTGTCCTGTTGTATGTTCTAAATGATAAATTCCCTTCTGATAGGCATTTACTCACAATGGACTAGATTATTATAAATATAGAAATATACAGCTACTAAATGAACTTGATTCGTTTACATTTGTATAGAAATATACATGTACTTAAGGGACTGAATTCATATTTATTGAAATCTCCTATGAAATTATAGATTTTGATGTTCCATAGCCAACATTATACAATATCTGAAATAGACAATTGCAGGAAATTTAAGTCTCTGGATAGCTAAAATATATAAAACATGGGTCATAAAATAATTGTTTAACAATGTTTTTTAACCATAAACGCTTGAATGACCTGTTCAATGAATTAATAGTAAATCACGATTTGCATGTCTTGTTAGTCTAGACGCTGATTTAATAATTTTACAAAAGCATCATCATTTAATCAAATATTGCCTGTAAGTATAATCAATATAGATACAATTAACTTCATTTGTTTATCTGCAATCATGTACATGTATATGTAGTGCAGGATATTGCTTTGAAATCAGATGAATAATCAGTCTTAAATAACGATGCAACAATCAATTTCCAGCGTTTCTCTCACAATAGTTTTGAACCGTCAAAGTTTTTTCGTGTTATTCATTTTTGTTCATAGTCTTAATGAATCTGGTTCTGAACCAGCCACTGAAGAATACGGTTGTAGTGTAGTCATTCCATACAAATACAGCGTATTTAAACATAATGAGGTGTGTTCTGTTTTTTGTTACCTGGCTGTACTTCGTCGGAAGTTTGTATCTACAAAAAGACATATGGACAAACGTGCATGGTGACTCCTGTATACACCCATTCTACGTAGGTGGGGGTTATAACTATTTAAGAAATAATTTAAGTATGTATGCTGCACCATAAAACCGTATTTTTTTTAAATTGTGCGACTTATTTTTGCATTTGAATACATATTAAACATAAATTCCTCGAGCCGTCAAATACAATTTATTAATTACAGTAACGTAAATGTATTTATCTTCTTGGTATCTCTCTCATGTCCTTAATTAAACTACACATCGATAACAAATGTTCAGGTTTTTAAACACCGAAATTCAGACGTAACGTAAGCTTGTCGTTAGATGTTAGATAATACAAGGACATGAGCTGTAGTAATGCCATATCATGTGCTCGGGATGCACTGCGGCCACTCAATTCATCGATCAAATGATTTTGATGAGGGATTATTCATGTTTAGTAAATGTAGAAGAATTTTAGATAGTGCTGTTTTTATTGTTGACAATATAATGAAAATGGCTAAAATCTTACATGATTTTTTTTGTCAAAGCTGCTGTTAGATCAGTTTAGGCTAAGATTGGTCGAGATACGGTGTATTTATACGGGGCGGATATTTAATAACCAGTAGCAATTTATAACGGAAGCCAACATACTTTTAAGCAATAGTTATTGCCCACCTATAAGTGTTGCGTTCCGTTTGGTATTAAATTGTTCTTAATAATTTGCATAAGTTGTTAAATTTAGTTGTGAATACCTTTCCAGTTCCAATTCACTGGTTTTTGTCGATCAAAAGGTGAAATATTCCTTCTGAGGTCGCGTCCCTAAGATTAGTGTCCAATTAATGGTGACATTATATTTGTTAAGTAATTGTGCATGTTAATTTTTCATTGAATTTGTGTGTGTTTTTTTTTCTTATGAATTATTTCTCAAATGCTGTCAAATCTAAAATGTTTAAAATCTTTCGATAAAATCCAATAAACTTGGTAACAGAAGTCTCGTCATATTACAATAAAATGTAATCCATATGTGCAGGTGAGGGTTTTTATGGCCCTGGTAGGGTGGCATATAGCAGTTGAACTGTCAGTCTGTCTGTCTGTCTGTCTGTCCGAAAACTTTAACATTGGCCATAACTTTTGCAATATTTAAGATAGCAACTTGAAATTTGGCATACATGTGTATCTCATGAAGCTGCACATTTGAGTGGTGAAAGGTCAATGTCATCCTTCATGGTCAAAGGTCAAAAAACAAAATCCAAGGGAAGTAACAAGCTTTAAAGGGAGATAATTTCTATTTTATATCATTTTGCAGGTACAGATCAGTTTGACAAGGGAAGTAATATTTTTTAAAGGATGTAATAAAAAACAAATTTTAAGGTCAAGGTCATCCTTCAGGGTCAAAAGTAAAAAATACAATCCAAGGGAAGTAATAAGCTATAAAAGGGAGATAATTTCTTAACCTGCCAAATGATATATTAAAATTTTTAATTTCAAAGCGGCACAATAGGGGGCATTGTTTTTCTGACGAACACATCTCTTGTCTTGTTTGTTTTTCTAACAATACATTTACTAGGTTGTTTTCATGACCTTATATTAAGGTTTGTTATGGTAAAAAAGCGTTGTAGGAAAGGTTTTAATTCCCAGTACAGATATTAATGTCCTTTGTGCTTTTTTTCATAAGTGTCAGTTTCTTTGGATCTTAAAAAAAATAGGGTCCTAGATGTTTTCTCACTGGTGACCGAACAACCTGGGGTTCTAGAATCACGTAGCCATCAAATACTATCTGAGGGCAAAACTGAAATATCAATACATATTTGAACGCCCTTTACAGTTTTCAAAGACATTTCTTGTTTTGTATTAAACGACATTTTTTAGTTACTAGATATGTTCATCAAATAAATAATTTTTAATTAAATCAAAACAACACGTACTGCTTTCAAACGTTATCACGAAAAAATGTTCGTAATGCATGAACCAATTTGGCACGGTGACGTAGGCGATGTAGACCGTGTAACATATGCATACATTCAGCTTATGTATATCGTTCTTTCATGTAGTTACAATTAATGTGAACGAACACGTCACATGAAAATATATATGAATCATTGTGGTAGTACGTGCGTCTGTAATGGACCCATTATAACACATTTTCAATTAAATCGACACAATAAAATACTTTTATTTAAAAAATCTATTAACGTGCGTAATGTATTATTTTTTGCTCGAACAACAATATCTGTGTTATTTTAAAACTTAATATTGAAATTAACATTTAAATTATGATAATAATATATATATTTTTTGTTAAGTTCACAAGCTGTAAAATCGAAGCGTTCATATATGCAATGGATTATAGCGTGGTGAAATTTTTGGCGTTTCAATATTCTAACAAGTTTCAATCTGTTTTAGCTGTTTTGACTAATTGGACTTATTGACATGCGCTGCTGTTTATGGGAAGAAATGCCAAGAACGTTACATCTGCATGGTCTTGATCTACATGACAGGAAAAAACTACCACTAACAAGATGTGTTTGTGAAACACTATGTCCCCCATATATTTGACCTTTTACTTTGAAGGATGACCTTGACCTTTCACCACTCAAAATGTGCAGCTCCATGAGATACACATGCATGCCAAATATCAATTTGCTATCTTCAATATTGCAAAAGTTATCGCCAATGTTAAAGTTTGACGCAAACAAACAAATGAACAGAGAGGACAAAACAGTATAGACTGATGGACATACACATACTCTATCCAAAGAAATAAGTCAAAACACTTATGACAGGAAATATTTTATCATACATCATAAGATAAAAATAGTGATGTGAGTAAAATGACTAAACATGAACACATTTGCCCGGAACTGGTGAACAAGATAACGATGATTATCAGAAAAACTCGTTTGATAGACTCGATGATAAATGCATACGGTATTCACTATCGATATTATTTTTATTATTTCAATAGTACATTGAAGTTAAAACCATTTTCTTATGTTTGACGACGAATATTGAACAACAAACGAGTGCACAAATCAAATAAATCAGCAAGGCGAAGCATATTTATCGTTATATCCAGCACTGTTGACGGACATTTTAAGTCGTCAACTGGTCTCTTTAGCGCCATAATACAACGCAAGGAGTGTAAAATAACAAATCGAAATTATGACGGTGTACGTCGCCTATACTTCCCACCCCAACCCAGACTAAATCCTGCAGCCAACCCTGGTTTGCATTAGTGTAAAAATTGGCGATTTTCCACAAAAATAAATCATAAGGAATGTATACATATTAGAAATATGAAAATGTAATGTCGTCGAAAAATAATCATAAGAGATCTAAACGGAGCAGGTTGCAGACCCAATCTAATCGCTCAAACGCTTGCTTGAAAATAACCATGTGTACATTCTACATGTGTATACTCTATACATAACCCATTTAACAAAAACTCTCTTTAGAGTCAAAATTTGAACTATTTGTATAAATTAGTTGGTTATTGTTGCAGGTTTTGTATTATTCAACTGGTATTCCGGCCGACCTGTTATCAGTTTATACGTGTGTCCGTTGACAGCATGGCGCTATATTGCAATAACACGGGCGCGTTATCCATGCCATCGATTGTCTCATAGAGCTCCCTCCAAAACGCAGCCACTTCCTGCGCATCCCCATTCTTCGGAAAATCCAGAAAACACCTCCGCCTTATTTCGAGCGTGTCAGACGACCAACCTATTTCAGGGGTCGATTCAAGAAACACTGCAAAGAACATTGGTTTTCCTCTCCTCAATGACTCCTCCTGGGCCATATGGATTGCGATTTTACATTCCGTGTCGTGCTCCCATCCTGCGGAAATGACAAACAAGACGCTTCTACTGATGTGAATGGCGTTTGCAATAAGCCGATAATTGTTCTGCCCTGGAACGATGTGTTCCGGTAAGAAAAGCTTGTAACCCCTCCCCGTCAGCTTCGATTCAAGCTGACTTCGAACGAACGCATTGTCAACCTCTGACGCCAGGTACACGTGGTAACGGTAAGTCTCGTTCGCGGACAAACTGTCAATAGATATGTAGCCAGCACGTGTCTTCATTTTACTCGACGTAACGTATAGCCAGTAACGTATCTTCCATCGGTACCGATGAATCAGCATCCCTGCGACTATATGCAGGACGATGGCGAGAATGATCGTTCCTCCTATTATGTATTCCTTATATGATTTGCATTCTTTCTCCAAGAACAAGATGTGTTTTTTCAAGTCATTGTATGAATTTATTTCAACTGTGGATGAATTCTCGGTGAACACGCAGTTAGAGATTGTAATATTTAGAAATCGACACTTTCCCATGTGTTTGCTTACCCATTTAAGGAAATCAATATTTAAGCAGTCGCATTTAATGTTATTGTTCGAAAGATTCAAATAGAATGGCTTGTCCGTAATTTTTGTCTGCGATATGCGAACCAAAGTAGCGCACATATCTTTACTCAAACTCTTTATTTGGTTGTTGCTCAAATCAAGCATTCGTAGCTTTGTCATGTGTGTGATATTTACAGTGAACTGATTCATGATATTAAACGAAAGATTTAGATGTTTCATTTCTTTCTGGTTTTCAAGAAACTGGTCATCTACGGTTTCGATTCGATTAAATGATAAATCTAGCATTTCTAAATGTACGTTGTTCTTAAATAGGCGTCGTCCATTTCGCATTATCGGCCGATAAAGGAGATTTGTGCCCAGGTTTAGTGATAGTAGGTTTGGAGCGTCATCAAAGAAGTCCTCTTGCACTGTTGTTGCAAAGTTCCTACTCAGATCAACATTTTCTAATTTCTGCACGCCGTGCATGGGGCCTTCCCAGCAATACAAAAGAGATCCTGCCGCAATAATAGTTTTCAGTGAATTATTTTTAAAGATGCAATACTCGTATATTGGCACGCCAATCTTGCTGTTGCTGATATCTAATGATTCGAGATTTGGTGGAAGGAAACCCGTAACTATGCATCTCGGAATGAAATAATCTCGTTTGGGACAAGTTGATTTGCTGGGTCCTTTCACGCTAGACAAGGTCGAACCTTTAGGAACAGAACCGCTGTTTAAAACGAGATTGTTCCCATAAGAATGCAGGAAATTAATATTACTACTGTCTGGATATTTATCCGGAATTTCCCAAAAAACATTTTTTGTTGTCGTTTTCTTTTCTACTCTGCTCCATATCCCTATGTCATCTGTAAAAAAATTATTGGATATGTCAAGAGTCTTCAGATTTGTCATTTTTTGAACTCGAAATACATAAAATCCTAACTGTAACTCATTTCGAGCGGCATGAAGATGCTCTAACGAAGATAGGGATTCAAAAGCATGTTCATCGATACTGTTTATAGCGTTGTCTTCAACCGAAAGTTTCTTCAAATTTGTCAAGCGTTGAAAACGTTCACCCATGTCTTTTGTAATCTTAATTCCACACGGTAGAAATCGTGAATTTTCTACACTGTCTAAAATGAGTGTTTTAAGAGTCGTACTTATACTTCCAATAACTTTAGAGACTCCTTCCAGTGTAAGCAATTGATTTCCTGACAGATCCAAGAACTCTAATTTAGTCACGTTCAAAAAGGCTTGTGCGTGGATGTTTTTTACATTACATTTAAGAATTGACAGGTCTGTTATGTGAATAAGATTGCCCAACATCGTTTCTGTCACGTTGGTTTCACAAAATTCCAACGATCGCCACGGTGGTATTACTACATCTCCAGACAACCTGAGCGTTTTTAGCGTAGACATGTTCCGGAACGTTTCACCAAAATCACGATTGGTTAAACCATCTATCCACAGCTCTTGTAGATTTCCAATCCTAGCCAAGGTCGACTCTGGGTAACCTTTAGCGACGTTGTAAGTACCAGTTGTTCCGTACATTCTGAGAGTGACCAAGGAATGCAAATTAGAAAATAAATTTCCGTCCGTGCTCTTTTGTGTGAGTGGAAGTCGTTCGTTACCAGATATGTTCAGATGTTTCAATCTGTTCAGACCTATAAATGTTGTATTTGTTAATGCCACTTTTGATCCAAGAGACGCATTGTACAGGTCGAGCACTTCCAGAATACTAAAATCTTGGAATGGGACGTCGGTGTTAAGGTTCAGTCCGACCCGTGTGGATGTAAGGTTCAGCGTGACAATCACGTTCTTTGGGAGCATATCCGGGACGCTGGTAATGTTGGACCACGAGCAGTCAATATCGAATCCGTTTTTGTTCCATCTACAGCGACAGGCTGTGTTGCGTTGGACAAAGTCGCATGTACCAGGCGGATCCATGTCTTGCAACGCAGACAGTCCAGTCATCAAAACGAATGTGATTCCCAAATTAAACATTTGATCCACCTTATACGAATGCAATTCACAAACAGCTTATGCTAACAGCTATGCGTTTAAGTTGACAAAACACTAACGTCCTGCGAGTTCGCTATCCTTTCTTGACATGACAAAACATTTCATTCATCACGCAGTTTTATTCCTCTTGTAAAATGTACCCATCCAAAAAGAACCTTTTCAAACAACATGCATATGTAGACAGGAAATAAATTAACGACCTCCGTGTTTTACTCCATTCTCTTCAGACTGTCATGTGAACATGAAATAACTGATAAAAAAATCCTTCAATTGCGGAAGTTTTTTCAGCGGCACTTATTGTTAAACCAGGAAAACAGATCTAAGAATACACACATGTTTCCCTTCATAAAGACCCTTATCGATTGAATACGTTACTAGCTTTCTATTGATGCAAGTTGTTTCTGTTTTAAACACATTTAAATAACCAACTCGAACGAAGGACAATTATATGCCGCCTATGAAACGTACACATGCGTCGGCAACAATAGTTACTGCGTAAATACTTAAGGAAGTTAAAAACAATTCAGATCAACTGAGAGTACTTATTCATCTTTACTTCATTGTCTGTTCATTCGTAGCTCGATTAATGTTTTAGAAGGGTATCCGGACAATCGCTCCTACGGACAATCGTTCCTACAATAAATTTGACAGGGCGGACAGTCGCTCCTACGATGTTTTGACAGGGCGGACAGTCGCTCCTACGTTGTTTTGACAGGGCGGACAGTCGCTCCTACATTATTTTGCCAACCCGGACAATCGCTCCTATATTATTTTTTCAAGCCGGAAGTTGCTCCTACATTATTTTGACTCCACGGCAAAACATAGTATACGCCGATCAAAGGTTAACACCTTTAATTAACCGACAATTAAATTTACCAACTTGTTAAGCCGATTCAACATGAGCCGATCAATTTGATTTCAATTAATTAATTTACTTATTAACAAACTATGTCACAGTTTGTCTATTCTTTAAATGTAATTTCGAAAACTGTGAAAACAATATGTATATAGTGTCAATATGTATATAGTGTAATGTCCCACACCTTTAAATTCACTTCCAACATGGAACTTATAAAAAACAAACGCGGTCAGTCTGTGCTATGCTTAGAGGGTCACTCGTGTTCAAAGAAGCACACGTCTTAGTCTACAATATGATGGATATGCAGTAAAAGTCGTTCTGATTCCTGCAAGGGCTCGCTGATAATAGATCTCATTGTAAGTCGACATATTAAAATAATTGTAATGTCAAAATAATGTAGGAGCGATTGTCCGCCCTGTCAAAACATCGTAGGAGCGACTGTCCGCCCTGTCAAATTTAGCGTAGGAGCGATTGTCCGTAGGAGCGATTGTCCGGGATTCTTTTATAAGACATATCGGTTGTTGTTGATTTTAAAAACTTATTTTGCTATTGCAGTTTGGTTTTTTATTTGTAAAACAATAATATGTAGAATGATTTCATTAACACGTTATATATTGCATTGTTTATATATGAATTATATAAGGGACACGTTATGTCTTTAAAGTAAGATTCATTTATACCAGCAACTGCATTGACCTTTCTAAATGTTCAATGATTTCCGTCACGTAATTCTGGCAAGAGAGTGTGTATACTGATATAGTGTACTCTCATCGACCAGAAAAAAATATATATACTACTAACTGTAATATTAAGCAAAATGATAGAAATAACATATTTGTTGCACGTTACATAGACTTCCAATTAAGGAAATTACTTCAGTATACTTGCTACGACAGAAAACATCGAGTGATTTTTATGCTCTCTCAAAATTTTTTGGGGGAGCAAATAGTCGCCGATTCGTCTGTCCGTGTGTCCGTCCGTCCGTGCACAATTTTTGTCCGGGCTATTTCTCAGCAATTAATTACCGGAATTCAATGACACTTTATGGGAAGCTTCACTACCAACAGGAGATGTGCATATTATCAGCCGGTTATGGTCGGATGATTTTTCACAGAGTTATGGCCCTTTGAAATTTTCTATAAACTGTTCATACAGTGCAATTCTTGTCCCCCCAACTACTGACTGGAATTCAATGAAGCTTTATGGGAAGCTTAACTACCTTGAGAAGATGCGCATGTTATTTGTGGGTTCTGGTTAGATGATTTATTTAGAGAGTTATGGCCCTTTGAAATTTTTAAGTTGCTAAACCATCCATCGTATTTATTTGTCCAAAGTTATGCCCCTCAAGACGTTTCCTTTTATCTGAATATATAGTGCAATATTGTGACAAAAAAGACTTTGGGGAGCATCACCCCCGTCTCCGACGGTTTCTTGTTTTAAACAGCTACTCGGACGGATAAACGATCAACCAAAAGCACTTTCCAGCCGCAAGTGAGGGAGCGAATTACAAATGCAATTAATTTCTTCTAAAGACGATCAAAATTGGTGGTACTAGAAATTGGACTTGCTTTAACGAACGTACTCCAAATATAAATAGCTCAACACGAAAATAAATCAAATCGCGCATGCAATTGTCGTGCGTTTAACACAATAAGGTGCATTGAGCAAATCAGCTATAAAACATGTGAATTCCCATGAAATGTCAGCTATAACTTTGCTAAAAAATACTAACACACTTGAATGTACATGAGATTAAATTAGACACAAAAAGAAGCTACATTGATATGAATGCATGTAAGTACATGTATGTAAACTTCCAGCATCTTGATTTATATTCATTAGGTATAACTTAAATTTGAAATATTTAATATTTAAATGTTTGCGTTTAAAATTGTCTTACTATATAGCAAACAATTTCAAGTTAAATACTTAAAATATTGACTAACATTTACAAAATGAAAAACATTTTCCCTTTATGCACCAAACTAATCGGATTGCTTGATTGTTTGTTAGTAAATGCGTTGAACAGTATAATCTAGATTATAGCGTACTTATCTGATTACTCAATTCCACCAAAGAACTGAGCATTGTTATTTAGCATAATAAGTTAATAACAATGGAAGTATTCCTTTCAAATCGATTTAAATTTTAAGTTGACCCAAGCATGTGTGCAAATATGAAAATCACACTGAAATTAAATGTATTAAACAATGACTCTGAGAACTATTTTTTTTATTTGTTGCAAACATAGGTCGATGGATAATTTTAAATTGCAGTTTAAACTGTACTTTTTATTTAACTGTTTAAGAGGCTTTTGTTCGTGTCATACTTCATAGGAGTGGAATATCTTGGAACTGAAGTCTGTTGTAAGTTTCAATTTGATTTATATTGGGTGACCAAATTGTCCCGCAATGAGTTTCGGGTGGACTGTAGCCGACAATACTACAAGAGAGACGAGGACTCTAGAACAGTTCAGTGGCTATTTTACAGACATCCAACGAGTTGCCCGAAAATCATTACCGAGACAACCATCCAAGGATCTGTGTTCCCTGCTTGGGTTACCGTCAACATATTCGCAAGCAAAGGTCCCGTCCAGTATATGCTCTACGATCCTTTCTGGCGCACCCCAGGAGTTGATTCCAGTGGGCAAAAGAGTTGCCAAGAGGGAACCGTATGGGGCAGAAAAAGAACATCCAAAGGTAAAAGTTGTGTAATATCGTATCATGTATAAGTAATAAACGGTATTGTTATGTTTAAATAATCTGTGCGCAAATAAAATACTACATAAAACAAACAACGGGAGAATACTGCAGATTTGAGAAATTGATATACTCGCAAATGCACAAGAATTTTCCAGTGCCTGAAGTTTAAAAGAAAAGGTCGATTGGATGCCCGTTTTGTCAAATATTGAACAATTTGTTTTATTTTATTATAAGGTTTGAAATAATTTTGTAATAAATCAATCATTTATAACAAGATCTTACTAACTTATGAAAGGTTTGATATAAAAATGAGTTGCAACAACAGCTTCAGTTGGAGTTGAATTTTATAACTGCCATTGTCATTTACGTAATAGTACAATCAAACCGACAGTTGAACTATGTAGATACCTGAGAAATAGCCATACAAACATCGCTCTTGTAAATCTTTACCCCTTCCCTGTATTTCAGAGCAACTGGAATCTCTTGAAGGAGATTCTTCTATGCAAGGGTGGTCCTGACTATGAAGACAGAAAATGTAGCAAACGAGAAAGGACGGCGTGCGCGTGTGCCATCTACTTTGCGGTGATCATTTTCATACTGCTCGTCATCATCGTCATTCTTGTGGCCATCTTGAACGCATCCAGTGAAAAGGTAGGCAAGCTAACATCCAAGTATTACGAATTAGTTTTTAGTACAATAACGTTAGTCTTTTAATCAATTTAAAATTTAAATAAAACAATTACACAATTGAATACTTGAGTATATAAAATGTCATGTTTTTAAATACAGCGACCTTCATACCTAGTTACCTACACATTTATTGAACAGCGCATAACATCATGTCATATAACACATAAATTAATCAACTGTGTAGATGCATAATCATATACATGGTTATGATGCATCACAGGCTGTCACAGATCATGATGGCGTGAGCTTTCTTTCGACAGTGAATCCTCAAAATAAAATAAATACAACCGAAGCGTTGTCGAGCAAAACAACAGAAATCGTGCCATCAAGTACTTCCCGTGAGCAAACCTTGCAGTCTACGGAATCGCCATTTAAATCTTCAACAGATTTCAAACAGATAAATACTACAGTGCGTGTTTCATCCCAATCACAAAGAACGGCTGCAGAAAGTAGTCCCAGCATTTCCGTTTCCACGGCCACACCGATCGAAAATAAAACTACATCCAGTGTACAGAAAACCACGCATCCCCCTCCTCGTGGTATGATATTTGACTTTGACTCGTTTTCAAATTGTTCCACCAATGATTGCAAGGCGGCTCAAGCAACTGTCGCCATGGTGGACACGGACATGGATCCATGCAATGATATGTATTCGTTCGCATGTGGCGGTTGGGAACGTCAAATACGGAGTTATTTTAATAACGGTGAGACGAATGTTCCCAGAACTTTACAAGAACACATGCAGCAAAACTTAAAACTGCAACTAAAAGGTATTAATTTCACGTATGCTCTTAAAAATAAGTCTTCACGCTTTCCTTTTAATGTTCATAAAATACAATAAAAAAATAACTCGGAACGTCATGTGTCGTTATTCAATCCAGAATGAACTATTGGCGACTGTTAAAAATATTTCCGACTTTCATATGTCGTTCCTCAATTTACGATTAATTACTTGTGAAAAAAGCAGTTTAGGATAAAATATGCCAAAATGTATTCACATACATGCTTTAATTGATTTGTAGGTTATTTTGTACAAGACTTGTTGACAAATATTACATAGAGCTGTTTTAAAGAATGGCAATTCTAACATGAATAGTTCCCTTCCAGACATGCTATCTGCACCTCTTCAAGAGAATTCCAGCTTTTCAGCTTCGCTCACAAAGACTCTCTACCAGACCTGCTTGTCTTTTACGATGAATTCATCGGCTAACAATAATCCAAACAAAGGTAAGATAGTTTATTTATGTTGTTGCCGTTTGGTTGCGCTTCCACCATGTTTATAATTAATAGTAAGTAGCCAATAAGCGCTTAAAATTTGTAGTAAAGTCAGGTTTTAGTTCCTACATATTCATGCGAAACTCTGGAGTCGGAAAAAGCAACAAATAAAAGTCCCAAACAAACCAACCTACATGACACTAAGCTGCCCATATGAAGTTCGTGTATGTTCAATAATATTCGTACTCCATGCATCTAGATATTGTCAGACATATGCTTAAGAATCCCCAATTAATAGTATAAAAGATTTTGCCACGAAAATAAAGAACACAATTCTTTTGAGGATCCTTTTAAAATAACTTACGGTGCGTCTCCATTTTGTGTTGGTCTTTAAGGGATACAACAAAACAGTCATCGTGAGAATTCCAAACATGTTTAACACACTTAAGATATTCATCGAATATGTTTTGAGTGAAACTGTGGTTTTAAAGTTCATGCCTATCATATAGTACTTTTTATTTTACTAGCCACCAATTATACTCAAGAAATTATTACGGGAAAATAAATTTCTATCTCTATTTCAGCTGACATTTAATATCGGAATAAATGTCCAAAAAAATCTTTCGCAAATGACAGGTGTATGCACACAGCCACGTAATAGCATACGAATATCGTTATTGGAATCTACTTTCAAACAAATTACACTTAAATTTCGAACACTTCTTATACACGCAGATGTTGAACTTTTGCATGAGTTACTGGACGTGCTGGCGATGACCGGTAACGGAACATTCACACTGCCAGCCGCGGAGATGTTACAAGTAGCCGACATTATGTTCCAAGTCAACCCGTTGTTTAGGGTTTCCTTCAAGCCACTTGAGCAAAGTGATGGGACGTTTTCGTATGGAATTCAGGTATTATAATTCGCAGTAACGCAATCAATCAATCATTACGTCCAATTCTAAAATTGACAGTACTGTCATACAGTAGTATCCTTTTAACTGAAGATGTGCCGATTTTCAGCTTTAACCCATTTATGCTTAGTGAACTCTCCCATCCTTCTAAATTGGATCAATATTTTTCCAAAATTAGGGATGTCAAGTATATTTATTTCTATATTTAGAATATTTCTTACAGAAATTCCTTAAAGCAAACAGTGCAGACTCTGATGAGACGCCGCATCATGCGGCGTCTCATCTGGGTTTACGCTGCTTGCCAGGGCCTTATTTTCTAGACGCAAGGCAGAAATGGGATAACTTATGCGTCCAGTACCAACACGGATGCAAACGAATATAATAATGCACACAACGAATAAATAAGCCCCAAATAAATTAATTCTATGACAACTGTGTAGTGCGTTAGCGAAGAAAACGGACGTTATCGCGTCTTATTGGCGTCGCTCTGGAGAGCGGCGACTAGTATGTAATGCTCTTTTTTCGCTTATGGGAGGAGAAGTTATTGTACGGATCAATGTATATATTTTGTTTTAAGAATATCTTGCATAGTGGTGATTTTTTGTGCAAATTAGTGTAAATAAGTACTGCATTTGTGCCTATTACATTTATTACAACATGTATTGCCAATAATGCAAAGCTAATTGTTTTAACTAATAACTGATCCACAACTGATCACAGGGGAAAGATCACAGGGACTGGGCAAATACGCGAAACTTTCTGGTTTTGTATAAAAACAACACATAATCAAAATATATTTATTTTGTGGTTTTTCTAAGTTGCTTATTTAGTGGAGAATCAATGTAGTACGATTTTTGAAGACCTATCGCGCAAGCAAGTTTATTGGAAGGCGTAGTGATACGAAAACGTACAATGTATTAGTTTATTAATAGACATATAATAACGATCGCTATACACCACTTCACCAAATAGCAGGACATAAATGATGTCAGCCGGAATAGCTCAGTTGGTTTAATCCCGGGTTCCGGCACGAACGGAACAGTTCGGCGGCTCACAATTTTTTTCAGTCAGGTTAATAAATATAATAAAGCTTTATTTTATGTAGACATTTTAAAATCCATTTTACTGCAATTGCACATTTTTATTAAAATTAATGGATGCCGCGTGGAGACAACGTTAATTAAAATTTCTTACATCACTTAAATATCTTATTTAAAAATACACGTGTTTTTATATTAACAAATAAGTGCAAACAACACATCTATTATCCATGTATTTTTATGGTTGTCTATCATAGGTCCTAAGTACTATCTCTGCCACATATAGAGCGCGAAGCGCGACACGTATTATTGATTGTAACAATGAGTTGCGATAAAGGAAGCAGCCGCTAATCAAGGAGGAGCTGTGTCGCAGTAAACCCGTTTCCCTAGAGTCAAGCACTCCTCGGAGATTGTTTTTAAGAACCACATATAGAGCGCGAAGCGCGACACGTATTACTATCCAGGTGGTATGGGCCCTTTAGCATTATCCGACCATTACGTCAATAGTTATCTTCCTTAGAATTTGAGAAATTTTTAAATCGTTGTTCGAAGTCCAAAATTTTCATCCGATTGTTCCCAAACTTGCACAGGTTTTTTTTATCAATGAGGACCCAACCCAAACACTTTATGAGCAATATCGGACCATAAGTCCAGCATTATGTCTTTTTGAATTTAAAAATAAAAGTGAAAAACTGCTTGGTTAGGTGATTATGTTAACATTTTTCATCAGATTCTTTCCAAAATTACAGTGTCTTCATATCAATGAGCATTTTTACCTCATTTAAAATGAGAAACATCAGGACAAACAGTCCAGATTTTTTTTAATTACATTTGACAAAATAAACAATTTCCACTAGTTTAAAAGATTTCACAACTTTCGTCTGAATCTTTCCAAACTTGTAAAGTGTTTTTATATCAGTATTACTCGAACCCTATTGACAGTGATGAATATCCGAGCAATATATCTATTATGATCTTTTACTGAATTTCAAAGAATTGTGAAATGCAGCTTCTTTTTGCAATTTACAGTTTTCATTCATTTTTTTTCAAACTTTTACAGTGTTTTCATATCAATGAGAACTGAACCCCTATCGTAAATGAGCAACGTAAGAATAAGTTCAGAATCATCTCCCCTTGAAGTTAAAGAAAAATATGAAATTACGCTTACAAGATGAAGCAGATTTTGTAAAATCTACACAGTTCTGTTCCATTAATGAACACGGATGCCAGTACAAAAAGGAAACCAATGTTAATAAAATGAGCTATGAAATATTTGGGGGTTACAACACAAAATCATAGATAATGGTTATTTTGGGGTTATAACACATCATAAATAATGGTTATTTGGGGGTTATAACACAAAATTATAGACAATGGTTATACTAGTTTTTTTTTTGCTTTTTTTTAAATAATCGGCCAATATATTAATATTTACAGTAGAAAAAAATCGTTCAATGTAACTTCAATGAGTGCCTTTTACACTGAAATTCCCGACGTCCTTTGATCCTTTGCATCAATACTTATCTTGTATATCGAAATTGTGACAAATGTTTAAAGTTCGGCTGGAGTAGACATATTACATAAGAACATTTACTTCAAAAACTCAGTTCCTCTTCTTTTGAGAATAGTTTGGTTATTGATATTGTAACTATAAGTAACTGCTTGTAACCTTCTGATTATGCCGATTAGCCACAATGAAGTCCAAAGCGCGGAACATAACAGTATAAGCCATTGATAAATTTTACAATAAATGTTTTTTAAGAATATCAATTTTACAACCTCCACTAAATGTATTGTTTTATGTTAACTATTACACGTCCAGTATATAGCATGTACAGCTTTATCCCTTTAATATTACGTTTTAACTTGTGAAGTTAAGTGCACTGAAATAAAGGTAGATTTGCCACAACTAATAGATAAGAAAATGAATAACATACATATACAATGGGGATGAACGCTAAATACATTATTATTTTGACATATCGGCAGTTCATTTATAATGCCACAGCTTTTAAAAGGAAAACGACTACGATTATTTCATGTTGAGTTATTTATATAATGCAATTTTATATGATGTCCTTTACGAACATAACTACTCATGTATTCTCCGTGTTACTATTGAAGTATTCAAAATATTTATAATAATCTGTTTCAGTTGGACCCACCTCGGCTTTATTTGCCTATTACAGAGTACGTGGATCCTGAAACAGAGGTAATAGTTATGATGAACGTTGACTTAATATTGAGGAAGTTTAAACTTATTTGTCTTAGCTCTATTTCATCGAAATACGTAGGCTTACTGAGTCACTCTCGAGTCTATTTCCTGTGAAGGACCGGTACTTGGTATCAGTTGGGGTGATCTAACGAACGATTCCACTACGGAGATCGCACCCAGGACCACGGCCACAACTGCTATTAAGTTTAACGTTATGTAGAACACACTGTATAATTTTCATGACATAACAAAGTGCAATTTTAAGGCTGAATGGTTAGATTAAATCTTTGGAAAAACGATTATGGGTCTTATGTAGTTGCAATAATCCAACTCTCAGCTATTGAATCTTCGGGTCGCTGGGGATTTCACTGAGTACGTCTTTGTTCATGTAAACTTGCCGCCTGGAATCCAGGTGCCACGTTAACCGGCAATATCATGAAACTATTTTCTGGTGTAAATACAAACAAACAGATCATAAGTATATCACTCATGCCCAAATGGAAACAACTCACGCGATACGGTGTGCTCGCATAATAATGATATTAATCCAAAGTTTCAAACACGTGAACGGTTCAAGAAAATGTGTTATTTTTTGCAAAATGCCAAGTATTCGAAAATACGCTATCCACTATCTCTGGAATCCTCCGCGAGATAGATCACGTGTCTAATAAACCATCGTATAACATCGACTATCTCCGAAATGCCAGTAAGATACATCGATCGTCCATTCAAAACATCGGCTTTCGTTTTTTTAAATCATTTTTATTGTTTTGAATATTTCTCAACAAATGACACGCCAATTGATTTCGATGGTAAGAGGTGTTGTGTTTGTTGCGATGTATAAGGTTGATTAAACTGGTTTCTATAGACAGGCGTGAATGATATTTTTTACATTTTTTTTTATTTTACATAGGCTTTATCTGGAAGAACTATGAGCTGAACGTATTTACTCATAAAAGCTCAGAACATTTAAGAAAAACTCTTATTTAAAAGACACCTCCTTAACTGTTTTCTATCGAGGCCCGAAAAGGGTCATTCCACCTTGTAACAAAATATAACAGGGACATTTATTTAATTATCATTCGATGTGATAATATTCATAGGAATAAAAGCGGTGTACATGTGTTCAATGGAATATTGTGTATTAGGGCATGCACATCAATGCGACATCCATACATGTAATATGTCATATTACTTTTTAGATTGCTGCCAACTATATGACAGCTATGTCGAACGTTCTGTACCGGTACGTGTCCACATTTAAGGAATATGGTGAGATATTATTATTCTCATACAATTACAATACATATTTTTATTATTATCCGATCAATTCAATTTGACGTTCTTCGATAGACGTAATTAAGAGTAATGACACCATTTAGGCATTTCCAATAAATAATCCATGGAAATATATCTACACAAATTGTTTTGAGATTTTTTTTATCGTTTTAGTCTTGTACTATCTTACACTAGCTAAGAGTTGAAACTCTAACATTTGGTCATTTTGTATTCCAGTGTACTACAGTTGTAATATTTTGAAACGACTATTCGTACATTAAATCAATAGTTTGTCCACCTGTTTGTCATTTACTTTTTTTATCATGTAATGGTAACACATGCACTACTTTCCATTAATTACAGATTTCTTGTTTGATATGGACAAAGTGAGAGAAGTAATTCGTTCAGGACTAAATTTCGAAAAAATGATCGCTAGCGTAAGTGCTGATTTTTGCTTGAAAATAAACTTATCTTTAAGCGTGTTCGCGTATACGTATAGTTTTGAACGTACTTAACATAGCAAGTCACTTGAAAATTTTAGTCTTATGTATGGCCAACAGCCATTCTACTCTATCAGTGTTTTGATTAGCGTTGATGGATTGTGATTCAGAAGAAAACGTTATTCGCTATAGTTGTTTTGCTGAAGTACACGTGGAATGTTTTACTACAGTTAGAGCAAGCATCCCTTGAAAACCAAGGTACGGTTACACAAGTGGTTATCACGACGAATGGGTTGAAAGCTGAATACCCTAACATTCCGTGGGAGTTTGCATCCGAAGCAACTATGGTTGGCAACGCACTCGTACAAGTAAACGGGATGGAATATTTTAAAAGAATCGATTATATGTACTCCACCACTCAAACAGAAACAATCCAAATCTATGTGTTTCTTACAGTAATGAAAGCGATACTGCATTTAATGCCGATGTCCCTCCGATCAGAATTGCAAAACGCTTATCCAGCTAATAACATGGTTGACACGGAGCTAGACTGCGTTGAAGTTGTTCTCAGACTTGCAAAGGAGGAAGCGCACACGGTATTCGTCGCTCATTATGCTCAAAGGATTCTAGACGACCGATTGGCTATTTCTGGACTGGTAGACTCAGTAAATTCTGCCTTCCAAAGACTGGTTGAAAATGCGTCGTGGATACGCAGTGACCTTAAGCGAGTTGTGGCCGCTTTGAGCAGGAATATCCGAGTAGTGTTTTCACCACTGAGGACAACATTTGAGGACCTCGCTTACATGCTGACGAACGTGCAGTCGTTCGCAGTTCTTGCACTGGAGTTGAGAAGAAGGAACCATGAAGCTGAAATAAAGAGGTTGGGAACCAACCTCACGCAAGTGGAGATGCTCTGGACAAGCACGGAACCAGTGTTTGAATCCTCATTATACATAATCGGTAATGTGGATGTTTTATACTTATATGTATACAAACGGTAATTGGGTTTTTTTATACTTGTATGTACGCATTCGGTTATATGTGTTCTTTACACGTATTCGTACACAATCGGTTGTGGGTGTTGTTGTTAATACGTGTATGTACACAATTGGTATTGAGGGTTGTTTATAGTTGTATGCACACAATCGGTATTGGGGTCCTTTATACTTGTATGTACGCAAGTGGTTATAGGGGTTGCTTATAATACGTATATGTACACACTCGGTAATTTGGATTCTTAATACTCGTATAGAATGTTCTTTTAAATTATGTAAGGAGGTAAATCTAGTATTACAATTAAAATTCAAGTGACTGTAATTTTGGAAACAGTTTGTTTGCTAATCAAACCCTGCATTCCAATAAACGAGAATAGCAATCGCCTTTTTGTCGTAAATTAACTGACGAAACGATGACTATATTCGTACGACACGTACGATGGAATATCAAAAACATATCCTGCATTTATCATATGGTAACCCTAACTGAATTGTTAATCTTGTTGCGTGTTTGTTTATAAAAACATGTCATTTAATGATTACATGTAATGACTTCATGAATTTTATTTCTATTTTATAGGTCTGCCAACGGGCCTGTCTATGTATCTGCAGTCGGGCTATTCTAATTTCAATGTGCACGGATACCTAGGGACGATGATGGCAAAAGAGTTTGTGACACTACTTACTGGTTAAGTGTTTTTATTTATGTAATGAATTGCTTTTTATCTATACGTATATTTTAATTTATTGTTTCTGAATTCACATACAGATCTTTTAACAAAAGCGTTATTTTTCTGAAAACGTCAATGAACTAGATTTATGCATGTAGTGATTTTTGTTTAAAGGTGACCTAACCGATGGAAAGACGCCTTTGTGGTGGGGAACACAAAACAGTTTATCATTCAAAAATGTAACGACGTGTTTTGCGGAACAAATATCTTCAAAGCCGGTATGTCGCACACGGTCTACGTCTCTTACGACAGATTTGTATGCCCCCGAAGGTGGGCATATAGTGATCGCATGTCCGTCCGTCTGTCTGTCTGTCTCTCTGCCCGTCACACTTTGCGTTTAGGTTGCGAAAAATGCTCATAACTTCTATGTCGCTTCAGATGTAACCTTCATATTTGGTATGCATGTGTATATGGACAAATGTTGACCCATTTGACCTTGACATTGAACTTAGGGTCCGCGTTTAGGTTTCGAAATCTGCGTTTAGGTTTCGAAAAAGCGTTTTTCGGGGCATATGTCATCCTATGGTGACAGCTCTTGTTCTTTTTAAAGCACATGTCTGTATGAGTATTCTTCAATTCACGTGTAAACAAATGCGGACTAGTATCATAAAATTCAAAATAAAGATTGCTATTTACGTATATTATGCCTGCTTTTTTAACTTACTACTCCTAAATCCAAATGGGTAATGAAAAAATATTGTGTTATTGTTATTGTCTTTTTCGTTTGACTCGCCTCTAGCATCTATCCACTGATCTCGGAAACGTTATAGTTTGGAATGGCGCCCTGCAAGTGGCATATGTGGTAATCCATTAAACTTTTATAAAACGTTGTTAAATAACGACTTATCAAAAATAATGCATTTGGTCTCTTGACAGAGTTGTTAATTTAATAGTTTCATTCGTTTTGCTTTCTGTATATAGTAAAGACAAATATCATATAAAAAGCATCTTGCACCATGTAAACTCAGTTGGTAAAACAAATCGAATACGAGCTTTATAAATAAACAATGTGGGTTTTTTTATTCCGTTTTGACTACATTATATATCAATCAAAAGCCACAGACTATTTGAGTGAACGTGGGTCCCGAAGTGTCGATGGATGTAGTATAAAACTCGCACCGGTGTGCGCGGTATGTTTTCAGAGAGTTGAAGGCCATGTAATGATTGTGTTTGATTTGCAGGCCTATTCGAGTACCAGCAATACGATGCGCAAGGTGTTTCCAGGCACCACTCTCACAGAGGAGGAGATTTTCATTTTCAACACTGTACAGGTAATATGGGTTGAATGTGGTTGCTTACTAACGAAGTTGAATATACCCCTTGAATACAATATAAAAGTCATTGTCAAGAGAAGGTTATGCGTTTACCAATTTAAAACGTTAATTGTGTATGTGAAATATTTTAACTTAAACACAGAGTCGTAATATTTTATTTGTAATACGTACTAAATTTGTTTATTGGGTAATATTCCGTTTATGTACTCGGTGGTGATTTTGTCCTACGAATATTGCACACATTAATTGTATAGCGACAATTTCAACAATGGTGTGTCTTTTAATTTGAAAAATAAACAAAAGTAATTGGTTACTTTCAAAAACTGCAGAACCGGTAACTTTGCATTCCCTAAATTTAAAAACGTTTTCGAATCCGATAGGTGCTCAATATTTCCGCTTCATAAAATATCGCAAGAAAACTAGGCTAAAAGTGAGCCGTATAACAAATGCTGAGCGAATGACAATGGATGCATATACATGTACTCAACTATCTTTTCTGAAACGAATGCGATTCAAAATGCTGATTTGATTTTAGTCACAATGCCATGTAACGGATGGTCCCGGACCAGGACTTGTCCACGAGAGGTATGATTATCTTATAGTGCTTATGAACTGTTCAAACATTTTTGTCTTAGGTTATTCTTTTCTTACTTTTGATTCGCAAATGTCATTTACTGGTATATTTATTTAGTACAAACAAACACAGACATTATAAAACGACATAAAACACAGTTTTATCATCAAAGAAGAAGCAACATTTAAACACATTTAAGCTGTTCAGGTTCCTACGTTTATCGGTATTTCATTCTTAAAATGAAAATAAAAGACACAATGTGGTTATAATTCAGCATTACAATTGTAACGGTTTGTTTACACAGTGTTACAGTTGTCTCCCTCTATTTATTGTTGCAGGATAAATAACATGTTGAAAAACACTGCAAACCTAGCGGCATTCGGATGTGTGGAGAGAAACAATATGACCTCAACAAGCTCTTGTCAATTATTTACAATTGTGTAGTGCACTCACTTTGTCATCATATCCTCATCCTCATCTAAGAACTTGTTATTCATTGCACTGTAAGTTTGACTATATGCATTGTGTCATGTATTTATTGTGGACCCCAATTCAAAACAAATGCATTGTTTCCAAATGTAATTGTATAAAGAATTAAGTGCTTAGAATAAGTAGTAGTAGCAGTTAATAGTTATTGTACATATCCGATATACCAATTGTCATGACATACACGAATAATAAATGTATTACGATTATATGAGGTGTAACTGTTTGATGAATTACAAACGCAACTCAAACGCAAACTAGCATTTATCCCATCTTATCATCGGGACTGAATTGTCGAAATAAACCCTTTTGGTTTTTAAATTTAACTTTATTAAACGTCATTTGAGGATTATTGCGTTCTTGCAATTCTGTGTCGGGTTATTTTCAAATCTGCAAGAACACTTAAAAGCGTCCATCAATGCTCGTTGTTGAGGTTTTCAAAGCCTCGTTTAATTAACTAAAGCTTAATCTGTCAGCATTTTACTGCTAAATATTAGATTCCATGTTTACAAAAATTGAATGTTCTTTATTAATATACTCGAGAAAAGAACTAAAAAAACTATTAATTGCCTCTACTACTATAAAAATACAAACGTGCATACGTGTATAGGTGATTCGTAATTACATTATGTGATGATAAATATATTTTAAAAAAGCGATAAAGAACAGATTTGGCGATTTAGTAACAATTTATTAACATAATTTACAGGTCATAAATATATCACAGAATATGAAACGTAGCGTGAGATTCTCACATCGAAATGCAGTCTTTACAGTTTAGGTTCTGAAACGACCTTCGTGTTTGTTACACGAGTTTTGTCAGAAAATGTGCTATGAATAGACACAATCTGCCGATTGTTCTTTTATCAAATGCTTTTATAGACAACCGTTGTTTTGCTAATCATGTTGACAAAGTCTGATGTTTTTAAAGTGATACGACGTCATGCCTTATTGACAACGTAATACACACTACACAAGGTCTTTTAATTGGTAAATTTAAACTAGCTACATATGTCGGTAACAAGTTACATAGCTTTTTGAATGCGAGCTCGACCAAACGTGTAGCTTATCAAAACGTAAAAAATGTTATCTTACACGGGTGTAAATAAAAAAACAAGGATTTACTACACCGAGGACAACCTAAAACATGTGATAAACGATCATTTGAACTTAAATGCATATACGTTTTAATTGATTGGCTGCTCGAGGGTAGACTCCCAAAGTGAATACGTCACGCATCAACGGCCGTTTCCTGCAAATAACATTACAACATGTAATAAACAATTTACATAGGTCCCATGTACACACAAAATTTATAAATAAAGGAGTGAAAAAGTGGTTTAAATGATTCAATAAATTCAGACACGTGAACCAAGATGCGTCTGTCTTTCCTATATGAAAAAGTTGATATTTATTATAACGACAAATGATTTTATGAACGATACACAGCAAAAAAGAGACAATAATTTCAACTCTTGTATGTTGTACTGTAGTATGAGCTGAGACCTATCGTTAACTTTTCAACGGTTAGACGCGGCACTGTTTTTTTGCGTTGTTATATTGTCACGCTACAACTGTCAGATGTCAGATTACTAGTAAAGTTACTATACCGTTAACCCGTGCATGATTAATGTTGGTTCCTCCGATATGTTTTGATATGTGAATGAGACGCCGTGGTTCCAGTCTTCCGGGTCCACGATGAAACCCGGCACATGCTTGATAAGCTGACGGTGCTGCACAAGCGCCGGACCCCAGTCGCGCGCCGGAACCAATAGCTGTTTGACTCTCTGCAACGGAGAGGCGCCATTTTGTCAGTTTAATATGGTGGCTGATTTCTGCATTTAATTTATAAATATGCAAAGGCAAGTCGATTTTAAGACTTATCTTCATTAACTTTAAACAACAACAATTAATTTAAATGTATATCCACATATATTGTTTTTTTATAAATAAAGGGCAATAGACTCAACACGTCTACATGTGGAATTTACATGCTCTTAGTTTCCGAAACTGCAAATATGCTAAATACTTAGAATATATATATTAGATTAGCATTGGAAGGGCTTTTTGCCAACTATTTATTTTTTGTTCATTTAAAAATGAATTTTAGAAAAAGAAATAATATAACAAATATGGCCTTAGCGTGAACGAACAAACAAATAACGGTCTATATAACATAATTCGCGTCATCTGAAAGTATTTTACTATCATGCTGCATACGAATAAAGGCTGTTCAATCTGTTCAGTCACAGTTCAATGAAAGTACCTGGATGATAGGTATATCCTTTCTATACGTTGTCACCTTGTACACGGCGACCAAGGGAACCGCTGAAATTGCCGTGAATGATAGGAACCAGCCCAGTGTTTCCGCCCAGGCCGGGTAGTGGTAGCTGGCGTACGTCACGGGTTTGTAGTCGATCCACGCAAACAGCAATATAAACTGGAGCAAACATACGCATTGATAATAATCAGTTATGATTTATAGCCTACATTAGTAGACTAAGCTTGAAATGGGACAAGGTGAAGATAAACAAGATGACCCTTAATTGATATTCCATCAGCGTGAACAGGATAAAACTTTGAGTGAAGCATATACCGAGCCGTCCAACTCAGTTGGTAGACTGCTGGACTACAATTCAGGTTTCCAGGAGTCGATCCCCGGCCCGGACACGTGTGAAGGGATTGATTAGTTAATACTTTTTAGGGCCATTCCCCCGTACCTCTGATTCAATAATGGCAATAGTCAGCTACTGGCATAAGTATGTGTACTTAGTACTGGTTAACAAGCTATCCCAGTCAAGTGTAAGTTGCTAAACTCAGCGCCGCCATAGGACTGAAATATTGTAGAAAACACAACAACAAAAAGTAACAAAACAAAACATTGAAGTCTATTGTAATTAATAAATGGTCAGAGGCTAATTTCGAAACAGTCTGACCCATAACACAATAAGAAAATCTTCTGAAGACTAGAAATAAAGAACAAGTGGACAAACGAAGAAGAATAAAGGCCGATCACAAACGCTAACTTCGTGCACATATTATAGCTAAAAAGCAAATGGGGAACAATCAATTCTTATTTATTAAAATAAAGACATTATTTTCAGAATGTGTATAACTAATAGATTTATTGTAGTTCAATTCGTTAATTCATCATTGGTCATAATGCCGACGGTACCATTTTTTGGTTTAGAACTTAAATTTTCAGGCTTTAAATTAAATCTTAATTGTTTGCCTCGCTATTCTTCAGATAGAAGAAACACATATCTATTGTTTCTTAAAGTTCTCTTGGATGAACATAATACTATTATCGAAAGGTTTTTGCCATTTAAAGTCTTGTGTGAGTGGTGAAAACAATAACATGAACAGTTGCTTATTTGAATATCAGTCTGACTGTCTTAATATGACATACCGGTATATGTTTTATTGCGGCGTAAAACTCAACCAACCATGTCAGATATGTAATGGCATAATAATATGTTATTTTTCACAAAAATTTGGTTGTCGCAAAACTTAAACCAACAGCAAAGAAGCAACTCTATTGCGTCTTTTAATGTACTAGTTTAATGTAAATTATTATTTTCAACTCTTTTAGAAATATATCTGGTGACGTATTTCAACAATCACATTATTTGTATGATCTTAAAGTGTTGATTTGTATTTTCTGTCTTGCTATATCTATATCAATATATTACTACGCGGTAAATATTTGTTTAAAGGTTAACGAACTTCTACGACCGATGCTTATAATGACTTTAATAATGCAGGAATCCAACATAAAAAATAATCACATATCTTTTCATGTTCGCCTATTGTGAACATTTTCGTCAATAGACTACGAGCATCCAAAATAAATATTAAAAAACAAGAGATGTGTTTGTCAGAAACACAATGCCCTCTTCTGCGCCGCGTTGAAGCCATATATTTGACATTTGACCTTGAATGATGACCTTGACTTTTACCTTTCACCACTCAAAATGTGCAGGTCCATGAGATACACGTGCATGCCAAATATCAAGTTGCTATCTTCAATATTGCAAAAGTTATGACCAATATTAAGTTTTCGGACGGATGGACAGACGCCATAAATTTGACCTTTGACCTTGAAGGATGACATTGACTTTGACCTTGCACCACTCAAAATGTGCAGCTCCATGAGATACACATGCATGCTAAATATCAAGTTGCTATCTTCAATATTGCAAAAGTTATGACCAATGTTAAAGTTTTCGGACGGACGGACAGACTGACTGTCGGACAGTTCAACAACTATATGCCACCCTTCTGGAGCATAAAAATCTGGTCTTAGTACCGGTATTAAGACTTTTGTCAGCTTATATTAAAGTGTGTTTTTTTATTCAGCGTAAGTTCAATCGTAAATTCGCATATTTCTTAACGTACATCGGTAATAAGTATCATTTTTATAGTTTAAATATGTATGATACTCACTAATGTTCCTGCCGGAGTGATGAAGGTCCAGCAGATACACCAGAACCAGGTCCGCCAGGGACCTATCATGGTCTCCAGGTCGGCACAGAAACGGCGTATACCTGCAATTTAGTAAGAATTGCATATGCTGTAATTATAGTGTGCTCCAAAGAAAGATCTCACCTGAACAAATTGTATTGAATATTTAAAGGTGCATGAACAATTATTATACAATAAAGTGTTCAGATACCGTATTGAATAACAAAATACGTGTACTTGTTTTATTTTTTCTCACATATTTTAAAGATTAATTAATATGTAAATACCGGTATTTGCAGACCTGTATAAACATCAAGACTAGACAAATTGATGTCGATTTCGTTTTGCTCCTCGTCAACTATTGAAATTTCGTAATACATTTAGATGTGGTTTGCATATTTACCATAGCAATACGAGATAGCAATGACCTCAATGAGGCCAGTGAGGAGAACGCTCCATGCGGCCCCGTAATAGTCTACCAGCGTCACCCAGTATATACCACTCTGAAACATAATAGTCTACCAGCGTCACCCAGTATATACCACTCTGAAACATAATTGTCTACCAGCGTCACTCCGAATATACCACTCTGAAACATTGAAGTAAACCAGCGTCATCCAGTATATACCACTCTGAAACATAATTGTCTACCAGCGTCACCCAGTACATACCACTCTGAAACATGATAGTCTACCAGCGTCATCCAATATGTACCACTCTGAAACATAATTGTCTACCAGCGTCACCCAGTATATACCACTCTGAAACATACTAGTCAACCAGTGTCACCCAGTATATACCACTCTGAAACATAATAGTCTACCAGAGTCACCCAGTACATCAGTTCAACAGAAAGTTCTTATATCAGTCGATGATAGGAGGTAGGTCATTTTCCGCGGAATCAACTATAAAGTAATCATTTTTAGTAAAATCGAATCAGATTCAAAAAAACAAACAAATTGATACAAAGATGTAATACATTGTTAACACAAAATGCAACATAAACAGCAAAAAAACATGATTTACAAATATTAAGCGCAAGTGCTCATGACGTCATTATTAATACGACAAACGACAAAAATCATATTCTTTCACGCTAAAAATAAAGCTTTTTAGCGATTTTTTCATTATTTCTTTAAAATCGGGGACGTAGAGGTATGATTAACAGAAAGACAGGTTACTTCCTGATCTTTTTGCAATGTATCAGGATCGGGACGAATAAAATAAGGGCTCGGCAAGCCTCGCCGTTATATTATTCTAAGCCTTATCTGTTATGTTAGACAATATCAAGCAATAACCTGTTATTCTCTATATACCGCTCTGAAACATAAAAGTCTACCAGCGTCACCCAGTATATACCACTCTGAGACAGGCGACCGTGTAACAAAAATATGAGTCAGGTTATGTGAAAACTGGGCTTGAAAGGACCGTCACTCGCGATTGACGAAAAAAAAAAAGTTCTAAAATACCGTATTTTTTTACAATTATTAGTTTATACTGACTGGCATATTACATTACTTGAAAAAAGTTCATATTTTTAGTATATTCGGTAATAAAATTTCGCGATGTGAAATCGAAAGTACATCGCGAAAATAGGTGACATGACGATATACACACAATAAAAATAACGCAAGTAGATTGATCATTTTATATATAAAATATATACAATTCACTACGCATGCACAATTTGCATTCCTGGGTTTACCTCGTGACGATGATGATCAATCTACTTGCGTTATTTATAGTTAACTGGTAATTACCTGGTTCCTGTACCCAGTAAAATGTATTACCGAATATACTGAAAATATGAAAACGTTACAACTTTTTTCAAGTAATGTAATATACCAGTCGTGATATTTTAATCAATATAAACCAATAATTGTAAAAACAATACGGTATTTTAGAACATTTCTTTTTTCGTCAATCGCTGTTGACGGTCCCTTTAATGCACGTGCGTCATGTGTCTTCCCATATTATCCTGTGCAATCCGCACATGTTAACCATGGACACATTTCCGCTTGAACTGAATTTTGCGTTTAAAGGAAGAATCTTTTAGACGAAAAGCGGGTCAATGCGGAAAGTGCCGTTCCTGATTCCGGACTGCATAGGCCAATCAGGGAAGATACTTCAGCACGAGCATTAAGCCAAGCTTTCCCACAACACGGCATAGAGAGGTATATTTTGTAATGTTTTTTCCATTAATTGCAGTTATTTTTTTGTTGTTTTTTTAAGCAGTTTTGTACTTTAATTATGACAATAAATTGTAAAATTGTGTGAAAAGGATACATCGCAGTTTACATTCTAAGGTGACAACGGTTTCTTTAAACGTAATTGATAAATATGCATAACGCTTTTTATAATCATATGAAAATATATGTACACCTACTTTATTATACATTTAGAAACGGTTGTAGTTTCCTTTAAAGCGAATAAGCAATATTTAAGCATATTTAACTATAGTTTATGTTGTATGCCTGAAAACAAATCAGACAATTTAAATTTATAGTTAAGCTTCAACATTTTTTATCTACATATTCTTCATTCTGTAAACATCAAAATATTTTCTAACGCTGTCGTAAAAACTTTCAATCAATACAGAATTTTAATTCTTATTATAATAAGGCGCTACTTATAGTTTGCGCACACAATACCCGCGTAGTGAACGGTAGGCCGAGTAGAAACATGCCGCCACAGATGGCGAAGATAGCCTTGGTCTTGTGGGGCCTGTACCCGGGGAACAGGTCCAGCAGGCCCGTCAACAGCGCCTCTACAGATGCGAACTGGGGGAGGAAAAGTACATGCAAGTAAACAGGAACTCTTTTAAGATTAAATCATCATAATTATGGTATACATGAGCGCTATTATAGATCTTAGGAACTGTATTGCCCTAAGAGGTGTATTTGGTATGCCCAAATCCGTTTAATAGAGGAAGAACCAACAGTCTTGTATAACTTATTTTGACGGTACGTATATATTTACCGGAACAATTTACTTGAACAATGTAAACACGTTTGGATAAGGTAATATTTAAAGAAAATTATGCTGGCGAAGGAAATATGTAACAGACTGGTATCTTTTATGAAATACAAATTCTTGATATTTAGGTCCCAAAACTGAACATTAGCCTTGGGCTTCGCCAGTTTCTCGACCGCCCTATTTACTGAGCATCACAAATATTTAATAAACGCTTGGCCTATCTGTTACCTGGGTATCAATCCCGAGAGTGACGAGCATGAAGAAGAATATCACTGACCAGAAGGCGGGAGCGGGCAGGGACTGAACAGCGTCTGGGTACACCACGAATGCGAGACCGGGACCTGAATGTGAAGAAGGGGCGTGTGTGTTGACAATCATTTTTGCAAAGTACAATTAAACCATCGAGAAAATGACAAAATGACCCAAGCCACAAAACTAACGCAAAAAATGTACCAGAACGAAACTCACTCTTCATCTGTACTTCGTGAAGACTTACAAACCAAAAATCGGCTCAATATCTTTAATACTCTGTGAAACGGAATGCCGGACGGACAGATGGACGGGCGGACAGTCCGACTGCTATATGCCAACGTACCGTGGGCATAAAAAGTTTTACATGTATATACTGTGTCCTTGCTACAGTACCTAATGGTTTATACAAATACGTTTTAAAGATGTAGGACAGTTCCTGCATTATTATTTTATATAGATTTTATAGATTTTATTTACATCATTTCCAGAAGGCCAATGGCCCATGTGGACACATTTTAGTACAAACAATATAATATTTACAGTAATAAACATATGCACATAATTAATTCAAGCACATGAAATTATAATAATTTCATAAGTAGTGTCAATAAGTATTTTACAGCAAGAAATACATATTAACCGTAATAATAATGTTTAAGAGGAGTACTCATACTTATCAATACATATTGCATTAATGTTATCGTTCAAGTACTCTACATAACAAAACCTAAAGAGAGTAAATATATCTTCATCAAAATATTTGAACTACCTTCGTCGGCCACGTGCTCCACGGGTACATTAAGCTGGCCCGCCATGTGACCCACAAATGCGAATATCACGAAGCCACCGAATACACTGGTCAGACAGTTGCCTAGGGACACGATCAGCGCGTCCCTAAGAAAGAACACATACTTCAATATGCTCAACTTGTACGTTTTGTCAAGTGAAAGTTATTATGAACATTATTATGACTTTATGATAAAGATACAATTGGATCTGATTTTGCTACATTAAACACATCGTCGCGTGCGATAGACTTATTTACATTTTAAAATTCGTTTTCATTTGAGCAATGTAATACCTAATTTATAAAATGTATTTGATTAGACTTAATCTAAGTTAAAACAAGAGCACCGCATAACGGATGCCACGCTCGGCTGCTAAGCTTGTCAGAATTATATTTTTTAGAGGTAACAGTGACCTTTACCTTTGACCTAGTGACCCAAAAATGGGTGTGGCCTGTAGAACTCATCAAGGTGCATCTACATATGAAGTTTCAAAGTTGTAGGTGGAAGCACTTTGATTTTACAGCCAATGTTAAGGTTTTAGCACGACGCCGGCAGACGACACGACACGACGAGCTGGCTATGACAATAGCTCGGGTTTTCTCCGAAAACAGCCTCGCTAAAAACAACAAGAACTGGTTTACTAGTTTATTTAAATTATTATCCGCTTTACCAGTCATAAAAACAACACTCACATTTTTTTAGTTTTATATGTATACATGTTTGTATTTTAGTGAATTGTGCAGACAGGCTATCTGGATATTTAATAATAAAATACCCATATATAAAATCTCAAATTACCTGTAAATATTATTGTGGAATCGGTTATAACTGGATAGAGCGACGATGCCTCCGTAGCAAGGCCCTAGTGAGAAGAATATCTGAATAGCTGCGGCCTTCCACACCGCTATGTCACCTAATTTTTTAAACTCCGGGGTGATATAAAATGCGATTCCTTTCCCAGCATCCTTCAGCGTAACTCCACGGAAGAACAGAATAACGAGGATGATATATGGAAATATTGCAGTAAAATACACGATCTGAAAGATATAATAATGGACAGCAGTGAATCCTTCACAGCTTCATGTACTTCATATTCCAAACTTAAATCTACACTAAATTCAGATTTGATATTTTTGGTTGTTTCCTAAATTTTATTTAAGCACAGGCTTGACTTTCACAATGTTCCTTAACATCCGCGTCGTGCATCAGCAACAATCAGCATCGGAACCATCGATACTTAAGAAATAAGAGAAATTCCATAATTTGATGGTAGTTTTCTCGTTGAAGCATCGTCAATTCTTACGCACAGAGAATTTATTAGTAAACTATTTTAAAACAAGGGACAAAATTGTCACAAAACCAGGTTTTCATTGTGAAAAAAAATCTGATTAAGGGAGACAACTCAAACTGAACTTTTGAAATGAACAAACAAAATTAACCCCCTTTGTAAGTTTGTTTCAAAAATAAATCTATTTTAAGTTGTGGTGACCTTGACATTGGAGATATTGACGTGATTCTTTCGTGCGACACACCGTCCCATGATGGTGAACAAATGTGCCAAATAATTGTAAAATCTCACAATGAATGACATAGTTATGGCCCAGAGAAGCTCATTTATTGCCAATTTTGACCTTTGAACTCAAAGTGTGACCTTGACCTTGGAGATATCGACGTAATTATTTCGCGCGACACACCGTCCAATGATGGTGAACAAATGTGCCAAATGATTTTAAAATATGACAATGAACGACATAGTTATGGCCCGGACAAGCTTGTTCCACCCGCCCGCCAGCCCGCCAGCCAGCCCGCCAGCCAGCCAGCCCGCCCGCATTCGCCAATCTAATAACCAGTTTTTTCCTTCGGAAAACCTGGTTAACAATCTAAGTATCTATCCATGCTGCAACAGAAACAAATATTGCAAACTTAAATGAACGCCTTCATCTGGTATTCGTGAATCCCTTTCAACAATTTTGACAGCGGAACAAATTTTTCATGGGCCTTGCTCTGTAAAAACGGGGCCTAATGCAAGTGCGTTTATACAAATAAGTCTCTGTCTGGGAAAACTGGGCCTATTGCAAGTGCGTTTATACAAATATGTCTCTGTCTGGGAAAACGGGGCATTATGCAAGTGCGTTTATACAAATAAGTCTCTGTCTGGGAAAACTAGGTATTTGCATGTGCGTAAAGTGACAGCGACAACAATTCCTGACTAAACTGGAAATTTACTTAGAAGAGGCTTCCCTAAAAACGTGTAGCACCTGATTGGCCTGTGAGGACTGCACGTGCTAAACTTGGACGACACTTTACGCACATGCCTTAGGTCCCGTTTTCCCAGAGCGAGGCTCATATATACCTTTCCCGCGGATTTGATGCCCCTCGCGAGACACAGGAAGACGAGGCTCCAGGAGAACAGCAGACACAACACCAGCCGCCACTGGGGCCGCTCGGCGTCCTCTATCCGGTCGCTCTTGCGCAGAACATACGTCCTAAAAGGATGCGTGCGTTAACTGTTTCACCAAACACAGGTTAATGTTTTCAACAAAGTTTGAAGCTGTCTTATATGAAATTATTGGTGTCTTGTCACGTTGAAGGAAGCTAACGCAATATATTTTGTAGTACATGTCGAAGTGTATTGTCTTATTCGATGAGAAAATCTGCAGATACATAGACCGAGCAATATAATGATTATTGTTTTTGCATGTAATTCTATGCGAATGAGGAAATAAATATTGTTCCGATGAGAAAAAATGACGACATATTAATAAACAGATCTAGCAAGCAATAGAAAAGAACTTACTCCCAATACTCTCTAGAGGGCGCTATCCTCTCCCGTCCGGTGACGTTCTTGAAGGCAGTGTAGTTCCAGATACCGGTAAAGTTACCGTCGTTTAAATAGCACGTCCCGTTGTCGTATCGTACATCATCAATGCCGTCACATGTGACGTCACGCAGTCGATCGCGACAATCTGTTAAAGAATTTTTGACCCCATATAAACAAGTTACCGGTAGATCAGGTTAAAGTATGCGGTAGAAACGAAATAACAACTGCGTAATGTTGCTGTACTTGCTCTATATATCTAGAACAATAAATTATACACAGTTAACAAAATGGTCGTAAGCAAAACATAAGAATATCTCGTACCACCGAAAGAATTATTTTTTTATTCTAAAATGAACTAGAAATGGCGCGGCAGAGGCCGACGCGTATCCCCACGCCGCATGTTTGACCTAGGGGCGCCCAAGGGTTGGTAATGGGGCCATGTATAGTTGAGATTGACCGTATTGTCATAAGAGAGGTTCAGTATCAATTTGAAATGAAGCCGTGTAGAAATGAAGAAGGTATAGTAAAAGGCAATTTTGGGTGGGTGTGGCCTTTGTGGGCGGGGCGCCCCAGGGTTCTTAATGGGGCCATGCATATTTGTGATTGACCGTATTGTCATAAGAGAGTTTCGGTATCAATTTGAAATGAATCGGTGTAGAAATAAAGAAGTTATAGTAAAAGGCAATTTTTGGGTGGGTGCGGTCTATGTGGGCGAGGCGCCCCAGGGTTGGTAATGGGGCCATGCATAGTTGAGATTGACCGTATTTTGTAATAAGAGAGGTTCAGTATCAATTTGAAGTAAATCGATGTAGAAATGAAGAAGTTTATGTAAAATAACCTCAAACAAGAGATGTGTTCGTCAGAAACACAATGCCCCCTATTGCGCCGCTTTGAAAAAAATAATAAATTGACCTTTGACCTTGAGAGATGACCTTGACCTTGAACTTCCACCACTCAAAATGAGCAGCTTCATGAGAACGCCGCTTTGAATTAAAAAAAAATTTGGAACTTTGACCTTGAAGGATGACCTTCACCTTGAACTTCCACCACTTAAAATGTGCAGCTTCATGAGAAACACATGCATGCCAAATATCAAGTTGCTATCTTCAATATTGAAAAAGTTATGGCCAATGTTAAAGTTTTCGGACGGACAGACGCCATATATTTGACATTTGACCTTGAATGATGACCTTGAACTTCACCTTTCACCACTCAAAATGTTCAGCTCTATGAGATACACATGCATGCCAAATATCAAGTTGCTATCTTCAATAGTGAAAAAGTTATGGCCAATGTTAAAGTTTTTGGACGGACGGACAGACGCCATAAATATTAGACATTTGACCTTGAAGGATCACCTTGACCTTTCATCACTGAAAATGTGCAGCTCCGTGAGATGCACATGCATGTAAAATACCAAGTTGCTATCTTCAATATTGAAAAAGTTCTGGCCAATGTTAAAGTTTGTGGACGGACAGACGCCATATATTTGACATTTGACCGTGAAGGATGACCTTCACCTTCACCTTTCACCACTCAAAATGTTAAGCTCCATGAGATACATATGCATGCCAAATATCAAGTTGCTATTTTCAATAGTGAAAAAGTTATGGCCAATGTTAAAGTTTTGGACGGACGGACAGACGCCATATTTTAAACATTTGACCTTGAAGGATGACCTTGACCCTCACCTTTCACCACTCAAAATGTGCAGGTCCGTGAGATGCACATGCATGCCAAATATCAAGTTGCTATCTTCAATATTGAAAAAGTTATGGCCATTAAAGTTTTCGGACGGACGGACGGACGGACTGATATACACACATACTGACATACTGACACACTGACGGACAGTTCAACTGCTATATGCCACCCTACCGGGGGCATAAAAATGAGTGAAAATCTCTGACCCGACCCCACCCAAAATCCCATAACTTTTGACCAAGGGGTCAGATCTAAATTCCAAATAGTGTAGGATCGCACATATGCTCATAACTACCATGTATGTAAGTTTCAAGGTTCTAGTGCTAATAGTGTAGGAGGAGATAGTGGCCAGGACGGACGGACGGACAGACGGACAGACAGACGGACATACGGCGGAGATAACCACAATATTCCCACGCTTTTCAAAAAGCGTGGGGATAAAAAACAATGAAACAGAAAATAAGAGTGAAACATTTTTCAGCATTGTGTTCGACATAAATATGGCAAAATATTTTTTGAAATTCCAAAATGATCGTGAATTTCCGAACATTTCCGCCGCTACAATACCTTCGGAGTTCCACCAGTTGTCGCAGGACACCCATGGGAGAGTACTTGTAAAGGAGGCAAAGAAGTAGAAGTGGCACCAAGCGATGATCATGCAGTAGTAGCCGGATGTGATAAACGACGAGATCATCATAGAGACGCCCAGACCTTGTCATTCAAACATATATGAGCTGCGTTTTGTTAAAACTAGGGCAAAGGCAAGTGCGTTAAGTGTTGTCGCAGTCAACACAAGCTTATCAGGAACGACATTGCAGCTTTTATTGTGTTTTTAAAGGGACAAAGTAGTAATGAGCCTTTTTCGAATCGCGGTCGCAGATTTCGCAACCTGAACGCTGACCTCAAGTTCAAGGTCAAGGGGTAAAAACTTGTAAGCACATGGAGAGGTGTTGTCTAGATACACATGCGTACCAAATATGAAAGCAATATCTGAAGGGACAGAGTAGTTATGAGCCTTTTTCGAATCGCGGTCGCAGGAAATTCCCTGACCCGGCCCACCCCAACCCTCATAACTTTTAACCCAGAGGTCAGATCAAGAGTACTTGTGAAGGAGGCGAAGAAGTAGAAGTGGCACCAAGCGATGATCATGCAGTAGTAGTCGGAAGTGATAAACGACGAGATCATCATAAAGACGCCCAGACCTTGTTATTGAAACATATATGAGCCGCATTTTGCTAAAACTAGGGCAAAGGCAAGTGCGTTAAGTGTTGTCGCAGTCAACACAAGCTAATCAGGGACGACATTGCAGCTTTTATTGTGTTTCTCGCTGAGAAGAAGTTGTTTAAGTAAAAATCTAGTTCTGGCGAAAAGAGTCATGATAAGCATTGCGGACTGCAAAGAGTCATGATAAGCATTGCGGACTGCAAAGAGTCATGATAAGCATTGCGGACTGCAAAGAGTCATGATAAGCATTGCGGACTGCAAAGAGTCATGATAAGCATTGCGGACTGCAAAGAGTCATGATAAGCATTGCGGACTGCAAAGAGTCATGATAAGCATTGCGGACTGCAAAGGCAAATCTGGGAGGACACTTAACGCACATGAATTAAAGCCCAGAGCGCGACTCGTTAATATATGAGACGCGTTCTGAGAAAACGGGGCACATGCATTATGCCCCGTTTTATCAGAACGCGACTCATATAAACCTAGGCCATAATTTCTCTACAAAGCTGAATCACTTATGTCATTGATTCATATTACAAATATAATGTTGATAGTGTACATACACAATAGTATTTATGTTGTTTGTTTGTCATATAATGTCCATTAAAACATACTATTTAAAAATGATACAGTTTTTATACTTAATACTTTTACTTTCAATCATTTTAGAAAATAGCACAAAGGTGAATTATGTTCACTATTCTGTGCAAAGCTTGGGGATGTATTCAACATTGTATAAGAGTAGTTTCATGGCGCTAATTGTGGTCTTCATCTATTTAATAAAAATATCATGCTCGCACGTGTTACCTTGGAGAAGTGGCGCGAACTGCCAGCACGTGGTGGGTCCACTGCTGGTGAACTGCCCCAGTGCGGACTCCATGTAGAACAGCGGGATGCCCACGAACGTCATGAACAGCACGTATGGAATCAGGAACGCGCCTCCGCCGTATCTAATGAATCAAACAACAGTCGAAACCCGATGGCTCGAACTCGCTTGGCTCGAATTTCCGGTTGGCTCGAACTCACATCAAAGCACCGATTTTTTATTGCTATATATTCAAATAACATTTTGTCGGATGGCTCGAATTCGCGAGGCTCGAATTTTCGGATGGCTCGAGCTGTTTTCACAGTCCCGGTGACAATTTTCACACGTTCTTTTCATCTTTTGTTCCGATGGCTCGAACTCATTTTGGATCGCATAAACTGTTTATCAATTAGGACCGCTTAATTAAAAGCACTCAATTATTGATTGATTTAACACCAGATGAAAACATGTCAACGACTTAATCGTTTTGAGTAAAATATGACATTGTGTATTAATGTAATCAGAAATTATCTCGCGGATCGCGAAAACTCACAGCATGTTCAATCTTTTTTTTTTTTCGTTTCGTTTCGTTTCGTTTATTTTCAATATGCACATATTCACAACATGTGAATAGAATGAGCAAATACAGTTTATATAACATAATAACATAGTCACGTCACTTACAGGAAACAACAATAAATTACACCTAATAGGGTGTGTGAAAACCATAAAACATGCAGGATGAAATATCGGTTAAAGTTTGTTATTTATAGTAGCAAATTGGACCAAGTTTATGAATAATAAGATGTTTACTTGTAGGTTATCATAATTAATTTATTTTAATTCGGATTCCCGAGTGTTTGTTTTTATAGTATAATGTAACCTTTTTCATCGATTTAACACTTTAGTGTATTTTAACCTTTGCTCGTAATTTGGCGATACCGTCATGTATTACGTGTAGTTGTATTGAAACACGTGTGTAACGGTTGTAATAGAAAGCTTCGTTTCTCGACGACAGCTGAGGAAAGCAACACAGATTTACATAATGTTATTCTTCAAAATTTATAAAAGTAATAATTATATATTTGGTTCTTATTTGTTCAAAAGCAGAAAGTAAAACGAAGTAGTACGGAGTTGAAGCATTATGAGTACTCTTCAACTGGAGGTGAAAATTACTGCAGACTTGTTCCCAAATCGGATGGCTCGAATTCCGGATGGCTCGAACTCCTGTTGCCTGTCCCGACGAGTTCGAGCCATCGAGTTTCGACTGTATTTCAAATAAATTTTCTACACATAAAAACAGAAGGTAATTCGTTATTAGTTATTTTTTTAATCTGCACATTTTGAATATGTAATGTGAAACTTTAACTTTTCATATTATTATTGTTTTATACTGGACACATTAAACAGAAATCGTCTAAAAAATACACACACACAACCGTATATGCCATTTCACTTAGAGAATCCATGTTTCTATGTCTATATATAATAATAATTTACGTTTTATTAGTAAAAGTTCACTATGTATGTTCTAATAATTAACCATTCATAATGATATCTGACAAAATATTTTATTAATGTCTTTCCTGCACGGAATGGGTCACACACTTAATATACATGCACGCTTACACGCCTACACTCACACACATCTTACTTGTAGCACAGATTTGGGAACCGCCACACGTTCCCTAGCCCAACGGCGTACCCTAGCATCGAGAGCAGGTACTCGAATCTTCCGGTCCAGTTTCCCCTCTCCGTATTCTCATCCACGCCGTACACCTGCTTCTGGGTCCACACGCCGCCGCGGCCCCGGCGGCGCGCCTCCCGCAGGTCGCCTGGTCCCTCGGCAGAGACGGTGCCATAGTTGGAGCTGAACCCCTATTGTCGGCATCATACGAAATCATATCTTATAAGCAGTGAATTACCAGGGGGTGTATACGCGTTTAAAAGCAAAATCAATTTGACAATATAGGAAGATCAAAATACAGTAGAGTGTACACATAACCGAAAAGTTCACATTTGTTCGTATATTCCTTCGCACACATTCCGAATGTGCCCCTTAATGATGTCGATAGCTAGGGAATATCAGAAAGAAGATGGGAGTTTTTATTAACATTTGTCTTCTCTAGTAATTGAAAGTGTGATTGATATTTTTATAAATCATTAATTATTATTAAAATCTTAGATCTATTGTTCACACGTAACAGGGTTGTGGGCTTCGTAGCATGCTGCATGGAAACGTACAAACGGTATCAACATTAAGTCGAGAAAAGACATTCAAAGCGACGCACGACACGACAGGCGACATTTTAAGATGATATTACTTTTCTCGCAAATATAAGCGCGAAAATGCGACAATCAAGTTTTCAGATGTCGCGTGTCGATTTTAACATGTCAAGTATCGAGTCATTCGTCACTTCTATTGTCATGTGTTTACCTCAACGTTCGACTGGCAACATTCAATACCACACAAACCTGATTCATTATTATACAACGTTTAAAGTAATTATAACAAGAGCATCGCATAACGGGTGCCGCGCTCGGCTACGGTTTCAGTTTTGAATAAATGAACGCTTGTCAGAATTTTTTTTTTTTTTAAAGGTCACAGTTACCTTGACCTTTGACCTAGTGACCCAAAAATGGGTGTGACATGTACAACTTATCAAGGTGTATTTACATATGAAGTTTCAGGTTCTAGGTGGAAGCAAATTGATTTTAGAGCCAATGTTCAAAACCTTTACAAAATGTTAAGGTTTTAGCACGACGCGGACGGCGGACATCGGGCGGCGGACGGCGGACGACGAGCTGGCTATGACAATACCTCGGGTTTTCTCCGAAAACGCCGAGCTAAAAGTTACCGAGTAGATTCCTGGTTGAACAGTGCTAACAATAAAGTTGTCGTCTGCGTAACTGACGTCTCCATTAGTCAGCGTGATGTCATCTCGGGACGATGACGAAAAGGCCGTTTCATCCGGCAAGTGTTCGTTTTCAACCAGATGGGCCTTCGTCTGCAACAAAGATAACACAGTCAAAGGAAAGTAAACGTGGGTTCGTAGGCTTGTACAAAATAACAATTTTAAACACGATTGAAAAAAACAATGTAAATGTCAAAAATATGTTTTCTTTTAATTATATTTTTGCATTCTTCGAACGTATGCTTAGATATACATAATACAAATCTACTATTAAAAAAAAGAGATTTAAAAATTCATCGTTACACGCAAACGCAACGTTAATTATTAGTTAAGTGGAAAAACAACAAGAAATGTGGAACAAAAACTTGATGCCCTCATAACATAATTATGTTTGTACAAATAACACATAACATCTGTTGTTATATATTCTTCAGTGGACAAAGGGACAACAAGCAATAGTTCTGCCAAACTGATCATAATTCCGTTCTTTACAACCATAAACACACTAAGGTTAATAAATTGTGAGTTTCAGCAAAAGTAATTCAGAATTTAAAGTGGAGTTACAAAAAAATATGGGACTATATATTCCTTAACGCAAAAACATTCAATAATTCTTCCAACACTCGTCGCAGCAACATTTCCTTTCTTTATGGCACAAGTACTGAAATACGAGTCGTAAACACAAAATGTCGGGGCTATTTTATATTAGAGAAACATACAAAGGGGAATATTCTTCCAAAACTCGTTTCACGCATAAGTCCTTTCTATTTTATAATCTGTACATCAAGGTTATTCAATTCCGAAAGTTTAAACGAGATCCATCATGAAGTTAAGAGGATTTAGAAAGAAAGGCGTCGGGGAATTATATTTGAGCCGCGTTCTGATAAAACTGAGCTCATTGCATGTGCGTAAAGTGTCATCCCAGATTAGCCTGTGCAGTCCGCACAGGCTCATCAGGGACGACACTTTCCGCTTAAACTAGATTTTCGGTAAAAAGGGACTTCCTTGAAACTAAAAATACCATAAAAGCGGAAAGTGCTGTCCCTGATTAGCCTGTGCGGACTGCACAGGCTAATCTGGGACGACACTTTACGCACATGAATTAAGCCCAGTTTTCTCAGAACAAGACACATTTATTCAATAGAGAAAAACAGAGAGAGGACCATAACTCTGGAAAAAAAACTCGACGCAACCATATTCCCTTTCATAAAGATCAACTAAACACTAAGGTCAGTCAACACTGAAAGATTGGGCAAGATCCAACTTCTAGAGGAATCACTTAAAGAGAAATGTAAAACTCAACATGTTGGGAGTAAATATTCTCAATTCGAAAAAAGTAAAAGGGCCATAATTCTGCCGAAATTCGTCCTTTATTTGGGACACTTTAAGATCAATAAACTGTGAAAGTTTGAGCGACGTCCACGTAGTAGTAAATGAGGAGTTCAAAACACAAGTTTCTATGGACTAAATACTTTAAAGTGGAAAACAGACAAATGGATATAATCTACTAGTCTCAGCAAAAGATCATCTAAACATCAAAGTCATTCAACTGTGAATGTTTGAGCGAGATAAACCATGTAGTTACAGAGTTGAAACACATGCTTTGAGACGTATTTACAAATAAACTTATGTACGGCCGGACACACGCACGGACGTATGTACGTACCAGAAGGTGCAGTGCTTAATGCATCCCATTCGAGGGGACATAACAACAGTGCAGTCCAACGTATTGTTCAAGAGGAAACATTCCTACTAATTAGTTTGAGTCGTGCACATATAAAACACGAATCGTGCTGTAGCTTTGCTTCTTCCTGAAATAAGACTGTACGATAACTATACATCATACACAAGTTTAATGAACGAGTGCCACTTCGCCACCGAATTGCCGACGCTCTCGAGTTTATATGCAAACATTAGTTTCAGTGCAGTGCACACACCGGTTCAGTTATTGTTCACTTTACCCAGTATTTAATTCTGTCAACAGATCGATTGGAAACTATTAGCAATCGATGGTGCGATTTATTTGAAAACCTACATTAAACCACCTACACACATATAATATTTACTTACCCCGCCATCCATGTTTCTTATGATGTTGTTTTTTTAAACCCTTCCGGTTTCAGTATCTCTCTGTGTATACATGTTATACATGAAAGAATAATTAACCACGTGATTCAGGTATGCTTTTCACCGTAAGGTAATCAATAAATTATAGAGATAACTCGTTCGAGGACTTTCTGATCAAGTTTCGCCCCTTTGTTCATGCGACGTTGCACGTATTTGCTATTTAGGAACTTATTTTCCATTGATCGATACATATCGCAGTTCTGATGCGTAGGGATTAAAACACGAATATCCACGCATCAAAACACTCGACGAACAGTTGTTTCTTGGCCAATTAATAACAACGTTTTTATTTGAACATCGGTAAAATGCCTCTGACTATTTACATACAAGTTAACAAAGTAAAGTCAAAGTGCATCAGTACAATACAACAAACATACATGTTAATAAACATAAATTGCTATGAAAGTATTCAAACATACTTGACAAAAGTACATGTATTGACAGCTATGAAAGAAGAAATAACGAAAATGCGAACATTATTTCGACTCTATTCTATTAAAAATAATGCAAACTAAGGACAACCAGGTTTAACTTTACACAAATTTTCATAAGTTCTTGATTTTTCTCTTTATTTTTGCATTATTACAACGCGAATACTGTTGTGTGTCCAAATGAAGATCAGGTAGTATTTTGATTTAACATGTATGAAGCCGTTGTTTATAGCCTAGATGGGAAAGTTATTCTCATTATTACATTCTCTTCTAACACTATATAGCAGGTGAAATTCCTGTGTCGGAATAAACGAACACAGGGTCGCATTTACTTAAATAGAAGATCTACATTTGTTATTGTTTTTTTTCTTCCAACATTATGTATTTTCTTTGACGGTCATGCATTTGACGGGATTTCGTGCGAGAAGTTTGCAACACTAACTTTCCAAAACGTTAAGGCATCATGCTGAAAATGAAAAGTTATATCCTGCTAGAGTTTCAACTTCTGCATGTAGTGGATCCAACAAAAAATCTTTATTTTTCTTATCATCAAAAGAGTGAGTCAAACGTTTTGTTTTTTTTATCTAACAACTAGTCTTTATTGTACACGTATCCGATTTCCATGACTGAACGTTTCCCCTTTCTCTTACATAGATACTAGTCGTTCCTGTTTAATGGTTCATTAGATTCAACTGTCGAACATTGAAATTAATCCGAAATGTAACGCCATTTAAAAAATGAAAGTGTTTCTGTGAGATTTATAAACTATATGCATTTACAAGTATTGAAGTGGACATGTAATTTAAAGTTAACAGTTCTATTAACTTTATTTTTTAATCGTTAAAGTTGCAATCGCCTGTTTGGTAAATGAAAATGTAAATCCACTTTAATATGGAAAGTAAACGGGCGCCCACAAAAAAGTTGGCAGAAAAATGGCGGCGTCCGTCGCAATCAGACGAAATAAATGTCTGCAAGGTTTGTGATCGCGATCTCGTGGAGCCTCGCACGTTACCGTGCATGCATTCCTTCTGCGAGGACTGCATCTTCGTTCTGCTGCAGTGTTACGAGAAACAGAAGAAACTCGAGCGAACCTTTATGTGTCCAACATGCAAGGTCCGAATACCGTGCCACATTTTGGGCAAGGTCTCCAAAGACTGGTTGCGAATGTTCCCGAAAAAGCAGATCATGGATAAAATGAAGGAAGCGATACTCGTGGTCGAAGAGATGTGTAGCCCTTGCTCGATGACTTGGAAAATCACGCCGGCGACGGCGTTCTGCGTGGACTGCCGACAGTACCTGTGTCCGAGTTGCCTTAGCGACCACAAAGAAAACGCGCAGTTCAGGGGTCACAACATGGTGGACTATATCGTGAAGGAGATGAAGAACACGCCTGTTGCGAATATATCGAAGTTTAACTGCAAACAACATAACAATCTAAGGTAAGTTTACTGTTAATATCATACGTACTGTTGGTGTTGTCGTCGGTGTTATTGTTATACTTATCTGTGCACAATTATCTATCTGTGTTCGTTATACTCATATGTGCACACGTATCTATATGTGTTCTCGTTATACTTATATGTGCACACTTATCTATCTGTGTTCTCGTTATACTCATATGTGCACACTTATCTATCGGTGTCCTCGTTATACTTATATGTGCACACTTATCTATCAGTGTTCTCGTTATACTTATCTGTGCACACTTATATATCCGTGTTCTCGTTAAACTAATGTGTGTTCTCGCCATTCTTTTGTGTTCTCGTCATTCTTATCTATGTGTATTTATCTGCGATCTCATTATTCGTATTTGTGTTCTCGTTATTCGTCAGAAACGATAGACTAAGTTTCCATTAATAATTTAAATCCTCGGTTAATGAAATACAGTTCGATATTCTGTCTTGTACTACATAAATATTCCGGCAGTGAAAAAACAATTCAAAATTTCACAGATTTACGTGTTTCTGCGAGGTCCACAAAGTGTTCCTCTGCAACTCGTGCCGCGAGAGCGTAGTGCACAGAGGCTGTCGCGTGACAAAGCGCGTCATGGAGGCCACCGGAAACATCATCAAGGCGGAAACGAGGCTGAATGTTATCAATAATCTGAAGCGCGACGAACGCAGCCAGGGAAAGCACTTGCTGAAAATGATCGAGCAGATAGACGGGATTCAGGAAAAACTGGAGCTTTGCCGCCAACGCCAGGTGGAGCTGTACTGCAATTACGTCACACAGGTGATGTCATGTTTTTTAGTTCAAAACAAGTTCTTGTATGGCATTTGTCAACTATGTTTGCTATTTAAGCCTTCGTAATTTTGCAATTATTGGAAGCGCCGTTATGCATGTTCTTTTTTCTAATTTGCCTCATGCTAAATAAAAACGTTTATTTTATGCTTTCCGATGGTTTATAGAGAATTATCAGTGAAATAAAACGGGTATTTCACTGTTTTAAACAAATGAAATGACGTCATAAATCCAGCGAAATTCTCCAGTTAAACTCTTTTACAATGTAAATAAACGGTGTAAAAAGCATTAAATAAAAAGAAAATTTGTTTGATTCGATGGAATATCGATTTTAATTCACTCGTGATCATAAAAAATACATATTTTATATGATCACTCGTGAAATAAAATCGATATTCCATCGAATCCAACAAATATTCTCTATTTCTTACCTGCATAGCGGTTGTGATATTACATATGACATCTTATTTGGTGCGAACGAATCAATTTCTTGAACGAAAAAAAATCGAGATAAATTGAATATATGTTTCCTACGATGAAACAATACCATCACAATAAGTGCATGTAACATTTTTCGCCATTGAATGGTATCAGCGTTTTGATTGTTTGTTTGACAACTACTGACTCAAAATGCAACATATAGTAAGGGCATGTTAAAAACCTATTCGACTATAAAGTGATGTCACGACACAGTTTTTTTTTGTGGTTTTAAGGTTATTCGAAGGTGGTCACCAATGTTTACGCCTTGCTGTCTCTTTGCAGGCGACAATCATAGAACAGAAAACAGAAGCCATAGACGCCCTGAAAGGCAAGCTAGAGTTCGACAAGCAACATCAACCTCACGACGTCTTCAACGCCACCATGGCCAAAGTGGAGGATATCCTAACGCGTTACGTCGAAGTATTTGATGACGTCACTTTACTTGACGAGAAGACGCTAAAGGCTGACGTCAATAAGAGCATCGCTGAAATCGAACGAATTGTTGGCAATGCTGCTTTTGGTATGAGTATGTTCTCGCATTGTCATGCTTTACATGTTACATTTATACTGTCAAACACCGTTGCTCAGAGTCGTAAAAACTCTCTACCTCTTTCTTTTAATATATAAAATGCTTTGTAGTTAACATGCCGTAATTTAAGTTGGTACCGTCGATGCTAATATTTTTAATTAGAAATATAAAAAAGTGTATAGTTTAACAAGCATGAACGTGTTCTTCTATTGAAAAACAATTTTTTATTGATAAACAAAGACGTTCTTTTTGAAAAAATATAATCATTTTTAAGACGCGTTTAAACCCAAGGGTGCCTCCGAGACTGTAGACATAGAGAAGCGCAAAGCGGACCCGGCAACCAAGAAACTAGGAAAAGATGCCAGGGCTGTGCAAATTCCTTTTACCAAGACTCTGCCGGAAGTACATAAACTTACAGGTTCATACTAGTAATCACTGTCTCACGTATTGATTTTTATCACTATCAACACCCTCATCATTATCATAGTCATTACATAATTATTAACATCATTATCGTCGTCACCATCATCATTAGTATTAGCAGCAGCAGTAGCATCATCACCATCATCATCATTTTCATCATCGTTGTCGTCAACGTCAGCGTTGTCAGCATCATCACCATCATCGTCTCCTTAACACATTCGCTTATATTTATGGTCGTTATTCTCCGAGCTTTGCAAGAATTATCCTAACATATATCATTTATATTGTTTTATCATAATTGTCATCGCAGATGGCGACGAACTTGCGTCCTGAACGACCTTCAACTGTATATCCGTTATTTCAATCATGAATGCGATTCATCATCATTTTAATCGTCATTACAAATAGTGTGTCATGTTTTGTCTACTTTCGAAATCCCTGCAAAACACCATTATCAGGATTGCTTTAAAACAACTTAATTTTACTTCCGTCACTTTAAATTTCTTCATAACAGTAAACGTAAATTGATCATTGTCGGTAAGGTACTACTTAAAAGTACCACCATACTCTTGCGTTTACTACCAAGTACCCCGGGTACTGAAAATACGCAAAAAGGCAACCGGCCATACTCTGGGCGTCAGTTGACAATGAGTTTATGTTTTGATGACTTATTCCGATACATGATCTGATGTTTTTCGAGAGTAAATGAGTATACTATTTTACTTTTCTTCGTTTTGGTTCGCAACCTTCATGCGTTGTTTATATGCCACCTTAAAAGTATTAAGTGTGCTCTTAGTTTAAAGATGTCAAAGAGTATCCTTGTAAATTTAACGTTTTCACTTGAAGGATGACGAACGCCAAAACAAGCAATACAAGCAATATATAAAGCGTTTGCTACATTAACTTTTCTTTCAGTAGTTCCTAGCCTCGAACAGGAGCCTCTGCATGTGTGCAAGAAACACGTGGATGACACGTTGACGGAGCAGACGTTCCAGCGTCTGGGCGGTCAGTTCCGGTCCGTTGGTGCTGTCGTCTGTAAGAACATGGCGTGGACAGCGTTCCGCGTGGGATCATCTTACGTCATGACGACGGCCCATGCGGTGCGAGATATAGTTGGTACGGTGCAAAGGATCTAACTTTTCTTGGTCAAGATTAGCCGATCTAAGCTTTATACTAGTACCAAATACTGTGTTTCTTTGGTTTGCGCGTTGGGGGAAAATGGTCTTGGAAATAATTGATGACCAATTCCTGCAGAAAATATTAAGTCGGGTTATGAAAGCAGTTTTCATAGATTGACAGATCAGATTTAGTTAGCGGGGTAAACATATGTTTGCGATAATGACCATGAAACTCGGATGTATTAGGGGCAGAGCAGTTTTGGCTAGTATAAAATCTTTCTGTGCCAATGCAATATTGTTGTTGGTGTTTTTCGCTTAAAAATGAAGATAAATGAAGAACATGCTTGACAGTGATTTAATGAAAATGTATGGATCTTTGATGAGAAAATTATACATGACATACGTTATGAATTAACTTGTTGATAGATTCTTATTGAATTGTGTTTTACAGACCCGGATCGAAAAGGTAACTCTGATTGGTCGGTCCTAGAAGACACCGGTGTGTATCTGACCTTCGACTCCCCACTGAAGCCGGACTGCATCAAGTTTCGACTGAACTCCCAGGTGTGTTACCTGGACGATGACCTCAACGTGGCCGTGCTGGAGGTGCTCGACTCACCGGAATCTTTCCCTCCGCCGGTGGTCCTCAGCCGGAAGCACCTGCCGTCTCAAGACGTCACGGACGTCGCTGTCATTGGTTACGGGCACGGGAAGTCGCAGAGTAAGCACCTTGATATACAGTGCGACCTGGTGAAGCCGATTTCAGAGCGGGCGAATGAGGTACTTTAGCCTTTGCTTTCACGGGCTGTAACATTTTTTTTAAGAAAAAATGCATTTAACGACGAGCAATTTATGATACGTAAAATACGATTTATGCTTCAATGGAAAGTTAGTCTCTTATGCAATGAAAATCGATCACATAATTTAAGATCAGTTTTGTGTTATAACCCAGTTTCAGGACTAAAAGCAGTTTCAAAAAGCTTAAATGTTTGCTTTGTTGTATTGCCTTTAGCGATGGCTTGCAAGGCGGCGTTTGTGGAATTTTTCATAAACATATACATGAATTACTTCCAGTAACGTTATTGCTGAATTTACAGAAATGACAACGACATATTTAAACTAAATGCGTTATCTCAGGCGCTAAGATGGCTGAAACGCGAGGAGAGGAAGCAACGCTGTAGCCTGCACGTAAAAGGGAAAGACGCGAGTCTGGTCACGTGGCACTACAACGAGATGAAGGACCCAACGCGCGTTGCCATAGATTGCTGTATGGAGTACAGAGCGCACGGCGCACCCGTGTTCTGCAATACAGGTGACAAATAATGAACTTAAGTTTTGATGTCATGTATAAATTACTGTAAGTGTTTGTGTAATTCAACATTGTGCATTACTGAAAATTCATGGGACCTTACGTTGATCGGAATACGGCCAATGTACATCAAAGGCAGACAATTTAATAAGTCGTTGAGGTTCCACAAATGCTTTGCCTGATATATTTGTTGCTAGTTCATTATATTTCTAAATCATTGGCTTTTGAAAATGAACTTTCAGGTCCGTCTGGTGTAGAGGTTTTGGCCATCCTTACTTCTAGTTCGCCGGAATGTTTCAGCGAAATGCCCCGATCCGTCCAAGAGCACCACAAGGAATACCGATTTGAAATCGCCACTTTGACGTCAGCAATATACACAAAACTCGCGCACGAAACTAGATTCCTTGCAGAAGATATTTTTATACGCGACAAAAATTACTACGACTACTCCAAATATGAAGTGGAAACAACATTTTCGTCGACTGACGGTTCAAGAACAATGTCTGATGTAACTGAATATCTAGGGACACCAGTAAGTGGAACAGCAGATAGAACAATGACGTCATCGACTATACGAACCGCTTCCACGATTGAAAACAAATAGGATAATAAGATGATGAAGAAGAAGAAGAGGGACAAGAAAAGGAAAAATAACAAAAAGAAGAAAAAGAACAATAAGAAGAACAATAAGAAAACTGATTATTTATATAAATATATGTATGCATCGCTTACTCATTGTGTTGGTCATATTGGTACACGCGTGATTTAAAATGCAGAGCATTTTTATCCGATTATGTGACCAGCGTTCAATAAGCCACCCTTGTGACTTATAGGCTCCATCTCAAAATCACTTAGGTTGACTTTCCGAAATAAAAAGTCAAGAAAACAAGTTATAACTATGAGTATTCACAATCAAAACATTATTCCATCGTTCATCTTCAACAGATTCGCTTGTTCAATAGCATACTATTCATATGTGTGTTAACTTTGCGGAAAAAAAAACAGCTACGTGTCCATTTAGTGTGTCCTAACATTTTGTGGCAGTTTTTGTTTTGTATCGGTTAATCTATACCTTACTATTGCTTGGGTCAAGACGACTCCTACCAAGACGGATATATTGTTATTTTTTATTAGTAGGGCTAGTAGAAGCCCCAACAAATAACGTTTTCAATCCAAGAAAAATGTTCATTAAAATCCAACAGGAAATTATTCCATTTTAATAACCCGACAGCAAACAAACGTCTACGTGTTTGTCTCCAAGATGTTTATGTGCTCGCTTGACTTACACTAATAAACGCAGACGTCTAGGAAGTAAGTCGAAACATTTTTCGTATTCCAAAAAGAATATTTAAATTTATCAACAATGTGCTCCGAAAACATGCTTTGTTAAACTACCTAGATCCGCCAGACCATGTCTCAAGTGTCGCACCAAAACTGCCCCTAATCTTTGCTATAACATTTGACAATTGATGTAAACATGCCTGGGACCCCGCAGTAACGGTCAAGTGATGTCAACAGCTCGACTAACGCCAGACTACTGTGGGTTAATACTCGTGTTCTGTGTGCGGGGAAGCACTCCCAGAGATGTAGGAGATCAAAAGACACAAACATCTGCACAGTGGAACAGGCATTTCACCTCTAAATGAAAACCTTCTACAAGTAAACCGGGATATATTTTCACATTGGAACAGACACCTCCAAATAAAAACCTTCCTCAAGTTAGCCAGGATATAATGAAATGTGATTGGAAAATAAAAACAAGTAAAATGGGTCATAAGTCCAGGATAGGAAACAATAGATGTATATGTATTTGTTCAAGAAACCTGACTTAGCCTATGATGATTCACAAGAGAAATTGACGGTATCACCGAAGCGTATGTAAAGATGTTTTTTCCACGGCTATGACCTCCCTGATAAAACGTGCATTCACAGGAGAGAGCGGCCGCATAGTTCCAGCGTGTGTTTTAAAAGATTGATAATCAGTTCACACCTTACTAATCATATGTATGTCACACAATTGCAGTGTATGTCGAAAGGGATTTAGTTTTCAGTTTCACTAAGCATTCGAGGATTCACACCGGAAAGCGGCCACACAGTTTCAGCGTAAACTTGTAGAAAGAGTTTCCAGTTTCAACCTTACTCATCATATGTTTTCACACGGCAGAGCAGTCAGTGTTTGTGGAAAGTGCTTTGTCTCCAGTTACGACCTTAACAACAAAAGTATCTGGAGCCGTTCATCACTTACGGGCTTCGCGATAAGTAGGGGAGGCAAATACGTATCGCATAAGTGGACTTTGCTCGAGTTTTCCCTATCGCAATGTTACAATATAAGGCGTCTATTTTTGGTAACTTTTGTAATGAATGGAAATTTTTAAACCAAACGCTTTACGCGTGATTCACTACAAAAGTCGTGGGAAAACACCGATAGGATGGCCCATGAATATGAATAGCATATGTAACAATGAGTAAGAATCTTTAACTGCCCCATGCATTGACTCGCAATGAATATTATGTTAAAGACGTTCAAAAAAATGTTTTAACGACAGATTTTCTTCAAAATTTGTACGAACGTGCGTAATTTAATACTATTATTTAAATGGTCTACATTTAGGTACGCTGGCCTGTTTCAAGAAATACTGGAAATGACTAGTAATGTTTTATTATGTAATATGCTAACAATGGTGGGGATTTTTCTATGCATACTTTTTAAATGTTTCATCTAGCAATATAAAAGCGCAATCGATTATTATTTCAAGGAATGCAATGACTACCGTAACCTTGAGTTTTATATGATACTATATCGTTTAAAGGGTCCTTTCACAGATTTTGGCATGTTTTGAAGTTTGTCATTAAATGCTTTATATTAATAAATGTTAACATTGGAAATAAAAAGCTCCAGTAAAAATATCAAGAATAAAATTTAAAAAAAAAGAAAAAAAGGTAACCCTCAGCAGGGCTCGAACCACTGGCCCCTGGAGTCCTGGAGTAAAAAATCTCCCACTTAGACCACTCGGCCATCCTTCCGAATACAATTACAGGTGTATTTTAAACTTCATATTACCAATCCTCGTAGTTTCACAAAACATAACGACAACAGAACTCTCCAAATTATGAATTCGTTTCGCGTTGCAACGCTGTATAATTTTCGGGGTTTTAATTCGTCAAAAGATGCATATAATGGCTATTTTAGAGCATGTTAAATGTTCAGTATTACTGTTTGCTCACAAATATCAGAACTAAAACGAAAATTTGCGAATCTGAAACAACTTTTATCAATTTTGTCAATTTACCCAAACAAGAAAATGCCCCTTTAAGTTATGTGGTCCGCTGTCACGAACGCCTGCGCTTATTGAAGCCAGCGATTATTTGGGACGGACGGACGGAAACACGCACGCGAGACGTTCTCACGAGATTTAAATGAAATGGGTTTCAAACATTTTCCGATGTATAAAACTACAAAAAGGCATATACAAGACGAACTTTTATCAAGGTTTTCAACAATTGTTCTCCATCTTTTTTCGAATAACGGAGACAAAACACACCCATATGAAGGGCAGATCGACCAGGCTCCATCACTACCAAAATTCTTAAACTTTAGCTTAGTAGTGATTTTAAATATTTAGCATAAGAAAAACCAACTCAACTGCATCAGATTTAATCTATCCCTGTCAACAAGTACTTTTTTTAATTGGTAAACGTGGGGTCAACTATATTGTGAAGGAAACGGGATACACCACTTACTTGTTATGCGAATTTATTCAAGAAACTTACCCAGATATTAAGTTCTGGAGCAAGCGAAATTAAACACCATCAACAAGTTTCAAAATTTAATATAAAAATATTCATAATTTCCTCCACAATCAAACACAATCATAACAAAGATTTGTGTAAGATATATTTTCGCACGTTCGCTTATGGTGCACTGTTAATGATACATATTTTATGCTTACATGTAAAACATTAGAAATGCAAGTCTTGTTAGCTTGTTTGACCGGGTTTTACAGAGAGAACTACCCTGTTATCACCTAACATGCAATACACTTATCCAGAAGGCTCATTGAGCCAGAGTCCAGTCGGAAACCCGTGCTCTATGGCACACGGTTAAAACATTCCAGTTAGATATGGTGTGAGATATACCGGTACTTATAAATGTATAAAGCAATAATACTGAAAGTAGTGTTTGACCTGGTTTGACAGAAAGAACTACATGTAAAAAAATATCCATCATCATTTATTATAATGGTATCATTCCTGTGCATGGTAAAGACAAAATGAATACTTCTAGAATATTTCATATATTCGAAATCGGAAATAAGAACATAGCTATTTTCGTAAACAGAAACACTTGTATACACGTCTCAATATGTACAGTTATAAGTCGGATGGGAATGGCTCTATTTGATCTTGATCTATGTATGTTAACATGGGTTACAAAGGAATTGCACGTATAAAAAAATATGTTATGTACAAAGGAATGTTAAAAAATACATAATACGTGTATTTTCATGTATTTACAAAAGTTCATAAAAAGGTCAGGACTAACATAAGGATAAATAAGAGTCGTGTCGTTCATGATAAAGCGGTCATGATCACGTTTGATGTATGATAAATAAGAACATATGTATAATGAATAATAACATGAACACCTAAACATTAGATTCTATAGACTTAATAGACGGTTGAGATGCAACTGAACCATTGCCGTATTTGCCGGTGCCGTTCCGGTTAGGACGGGCTATGGAAGACAATGAGCCTTTGCTGGTACCGCGGGATATAGTCGAGTTGATCTACAAATAAAATCATTTTAGTTTAAGGAACATCGTTATCGCGTATTTAGCCCATCCTAATAGGTCGCCCACATTAAAGCGTAATGTGATACTTGTTTTAATTTCATTCTATGACTTTGATCTGATTAAGTACATGAATCAATGCTCCAACCTTATTGGTTTAAAATAAATGCTATTGGTTGCTTACATTGAATAAATGCATTTCTACAAAAATTGTGTGTGGTTTGTAGAGACGACTTTATGATAAGGCGTATTGGCATTTATTTTGTATTGCTATCTTATTTATCGTGTGTTCTATATAAATAATACAAAAATAAAAATAAAAGAACACAGAAAATAAATATAAGCCGCGCTTTGAAAAAAAACTGGGCTTAATGCACGTGCGTAAAGTGTCGTCCGAGATTAGCCTGTGCAGTTCGCACAGGCTAACCAGGGACGAAATTTCCCGCTTTTCTGATATTTTTGTTTAGAGAAAACCTCTCATCAGCGAAAATCCAGTTTAGGCGGAAATCGTCGTCCCTGATTAGCCAACGCGGACTGCACATGCTAATTTGGGACGACACTTTACGCACATGCATGAAGCCACTTTTAAGCATAACGTGGTTTATATATCAGGCAAACATGCACGACCTACACAACTTTAACCTTTTTATGCCTAGCGTCTAGAAAAAAGGCCTTGGCAAACAGCGTAGACCCAGATGAGACGCCGCATGATGCGGCGTCTCATCAGGGTCTGCGCTGTTTGCTTAAAGGAATTTCTGTAAGAAATATTATAAATTTAGAAATAAATATACTAGACATCCCTAATTTTAGAAATTAATTGATCCAATTTAGAAGGATGGGAGAGTCCACTAGGCATAAATGGGTTAAAGCACAAGCAGCTCTTACCGATAGGCTGGACAGTGTGAAATGTCTTTGGGAGGACCCCTCGTTCGCTTCTTTCTCGGCGTAGGGGTCCACGACGAAGCCCGCCACGTACCCCTCGTCCTCTATCAACTTCCGGTGCTTCACGAGATACGGGCCCCACTCCCGCGTAGGCATCATCAGCGTCTTCACTTTCTGTAAAAGGTTACAAACATTAATGTTATATATATACATGTATAGTATTGTGTCTGTGTGAATGAGACTTTCATTACGTCCATGTTTTGGATATGTACATGTACGTATTTTGACAAGTGGCGTTTCTTAAATACCTTATATGGCCGCGTTTAACTAGTAACTGATCGCTACATCTGCTCGAGATTGCCGCTTTTATTTTCTAGAAAAAAAGATGTACTCATTTCTATAAAAAAAATACTATACATTAATTACATATTCATTGAAATATAATGTGTAAATCTGTACACTTTTCTTGTATGTCAAAATATTTCAATTAAACTTCTTAACAATATATTAAAACGTTTAAATTAAAGACACACTAGAGCGAGTAACAAAATGTGAACATACATAGATCTATAGGATCTGGCACGAGTTGTCATATCATACCATATTTTATTAAACGAGTTCAGGAATGTTGTTAGTAAGCGAGCCTTTGGCGAGCTTACTAACGAATTTCCTGGACGAGTTTAATAAAATATGGTATGATATGACAATGAGTGTCAGATATTTTTTATCACATGCTTTTAAATGAGCAAATTAAATAAATATTTACGCAAACATAATGGTTAATGCTGTTTACATTTCGTGACATCATTTTACGTTGCAACGTCATTTCAGCAAAATAACAAAATGCGATTGGTCAATAAACGAAAACTAAGCCAATGAAAACGCTTAAAATGTTGTTTTACACATGTGTACTATAAAAAAAATATGTAATGGTTACAAGTATTACGTGGGAAACAGGGTATAGCATACATGTGATAAATCTGTATATGCAAGATACAACTGCTGGAAAATATATGCGTTCCAAGTTTGGAAAACAATTTCCTACAAGTTAATGTTAACGCTTCATAGAAGTAAAAGTAAGACCCACCTTTATAAATGAGTCTTCGTCGTCCTCTTTCCATATTTTATAGAAGATTGTAATGAAGATGGGACTTATGACGAACACAGCCATGAGCCACCCGATGGCGTCCGCCCAGCCCGGAAACCGGTAGTCCCCGTACGTGGAGGCTTGGTAGTCAACGAAGGTGAACACGAAGATGAACTGAAACATAGCAGCTATCAATGATGATGTAGAGAAATCAAACAATAACTAGAGCTTTGTCACAGACCTGACGTATACCCCCACATGCTGCATTGACACAGAATATTTTGCATGCTGTCTTCACAAATAAGAGAAGCTAATTTATGGCGATTTTTAAGAATCATTATGCCATTATCATTTACGGCCATTTTGACGTTTGAACTCTTGAATTCTTTCGCATGACACGCCGTCCAATGACTGTGAACAAAATTAATGTACAGAATCATTTTAAAATCTCACAATGAATGACATAGATATGGCCCGGACAAGCTAATTTATGGCCATTTTTTACTTTTGAACTCCAAGTGTGACCTTGACCTTGGAGATATCGACGTAATTCTTTCGCATGACACACCGTCTAATGATTGTGAACAAATGTACCAAGTAATTTTAAAATCTCACAATGAATGACATAGTTATGGCCCGGACAAGATCATTTATTGCCATTTTTGACCATTGAACTCAATGTGTGACCTTGACGTTGCAGATATCAACGTAATTCTTTCGCATGACACACCGTCCAATGATGGTTAACACATGTGCCAAATGATTTTAAAATCTCACAATGAACGACATAGGTATGGCCCGGACAAGCTCATTTATGGCCATTTTTTACCTTTGAACTGAAAGTGTGACCTTGACCTTGGAGATATCGACGTAATTCTTTTGCATGACACAACGTCCACTGATGGTGAACAAATGTGCCAAATATTTTTTAAGTCTCACAATAAATAACAAAGTTATGGCCCGGACAAGCTCATTTATGGGCAACTACAAGTGTGACCTTGACCTTGGAGATATCGACGTGTTTCTTTCGCATGACACACCGTCCCATGATGGTGAACAAATGTACCAAGTCATTTTAAAATCTAACGATAAATGACATAGTTATGGTCCGGACAAACATTCGGTTTAAAACGCACTAAGTGACCCCGCGACCTTGTTTTTGACCCGACATGACCCATATTCAAACTTGATCTAGACATCATCTAGACACAACTTCTGACCAAGTTTGGTGAAGATCGGAGGAAATTTTCGGGACAGACATACACACCGACCGACCGACAGACCGACCGACAAAGTGACTCCTATATATTAATGGTAATGGGGTTTTAATAACAATGATAATAACAATGATAGAAGAAACAGAAAATAACATTATTTTATTTAAAAAGCGAGACAAATACCGATATAAGATGATGATGATGGTGATGGCGATGACGACGACGACGACGACGACGATGATGATGATGATGATGATGATGATGATGATGAAAAATAACATAATCTTAACAATTGTATATAAATAATTAAAAAAACACACATACGAGCCGACTATTCCGAGCCTTATAGACTCCAAGTACAGGTTCTCACCAAGAATCACATCTGAGGGTGACTTTATACTTGCTTCCATTGTGTTACGTAAATTCATGTCAGGACATGTAGTAATGATCATGGAATCTTTATAAACCGGACGTGTAACGTCATGCTGGGAATTCCGACAAATATGTGACAATCATCGCGAAAGATTTAAAATACAATGGAACACTTTAAACGCTCACCATTACAGCTATGGGGCTTACTGCATACCAAAAAATCTTCCATATGATGTTCTGTTTGTATCCTAGCATGACTTCCAAGTCCTTGCAGAATCTTGGAACGCCTGAAATATAATTTTAATAATATGCGTTAATAAAGTCAATCCTTAATAATATTTCTTTTAAGTCCTTTCGCGCAAGGTGTACACATTGGTACATGTGTGTTATAAATGATATAAATAATATATTGAGGCTCTAATTTTCAGTTAACCATAAGTGGTTACCATAGAAATAAGCCAATAAGTGGTTACCATACAAATACGCCCGTAAGTGGTTACCATAGAAATACGCGACAGCAATATTCTCTGCCAATCCAATTATAAGCAACGTCCATCCTCCAACGAAGTTGTCCATTATTTGCAACAAATATACACCACCCTGTAAAAACAGCAAAGTATTAAATTATTGGTGCATTTTATATACAAAATTATATTGTAGATTTTGTTTAGAAATAACGATATGGTGCTATATCGTTATAGGACACGTTATAGGACATCTAGGACACGGCAAAAGGATCCGAGACGAGTGGCACATTTATGTATTGATTGTTTCAATTTAAACAGATCAATTCAGTATATATACACGTGTTTATATGACAAAACATCTAAAACCGAAATAAAATTAGCAACTTTATCTTGGATGTACTCTTATTAAAATCACAATGGATGCGAGGATAAATACACAATGAGTACGGAATTCAAAGAAATAATTCATGGAAAAGGATACAGGCAACATGAGTGAACATTCGTTTTTAAATTCGGCAAAAAATAGAATTGAGATATCCCACGTTCCAACCAGGAACCCCACAACCCCTGGGAAAGGTCTTAAAATGCCTATCCGGTACGTACAGGACACGTGAGTGGCAGACCGAAGAGGAAGAAGACGAAGCAGACGACCAAGATGACCAGCGTCTTCTTGGGCCGCAGAACCGGAAATTGATCTAGGCAGCCTGTCAATACCGTCTCAACCATCGCGAACTGTGGACACACGCAATTACGTTATCAGTAAAATATTCAAGTTATATTATAAGTGTTTTTACTATGTCTCCCTCGAACGACCATACGTGTTTTATATATGAGATACCACAAAGAACATATTGACTCCCGGTTCCGATCTAATACGCCGAGCGCTTGCTGATTTGACCTCCAGTTTTGTAAGCAAAGGCAATAACCAATAAGGCACTAATATATCAATTTTTTTTATGCACCATTGAACAGAACAACTAGAAATGTGAGCCGCAAATGATACATTTATCCGTATGTTTGTTTTATGAATTGTTAACGATTTAATTACGGATTATTGAAATAACATCTTTTCATACATTACTTTTGTATTTCATTTATAATTGTACATGCGCCAATAACTTTCCAAAACGTAAATGACAAAATTATCCAAAATCCCTTTGCGCTTCTTATGCGAGGACATGAACGTACCTGACTGTCCAGGCCGAGCGTGATCAGCATAAAGAAGAACAGGATGGACCAGAACGGGGGCGCCGGCAGGTTGGTGACCGCATCCGGGTACACGACAAACGCCAGACCGGCGCCTGCGTGTGAAACATGAGACAAATATCGTGAGTTTAGTATTGAGTGCATGCATATCGGTATAATTATTATTTTACAATATCTAGCAGCAGCAGCAGCAGCAGAAGTAGTAGTAGTAGTAGTAGTAGTAGTAGTAGTAGTAGTAGTAGTAGTAGTAGTAGTAGTAGTAGTAGTAGTAGTAGTAGTAGTAATAGTAGTAGTAGTAGAAGTTGTAGTAGTAGTAGTAGTAGAAGTAGTAGTAGTAGTAGTAGTAGTAGTAGTAGTAGTAGTAGTAGTAGTAGTAGTAGTAGTAGTAGTAGTAGTAGTAGTAGCAGTAGAAGTAGTAGAAGTAATAGCAGTAGCAGTAGTAGTTACAGTAGTAGTAGAAGTAGCAGTTGTAGTTGTAGTAGTAGTAGTAGAAGAAGTAGTAGTAGTAGTAGTAGTAGTAGTAGTAGTAGTAGTAGTAGTAGTAGTAGTAGTAGTAGTAGTAGTAGTAGTAGTAGTAGTAGTAGTAGTAGTACTAGCAGTAGGAGTAGTAGTAGTAGTAGTAGTAGTAGTAGAAGAAGTAGTAGTAGAAGTAGTAGTAGGAGTAGTAGTAGTAGTAGTAGTAGTAGTAGTAGTAGTAGTAGTAGTAGTAGTAGTAGTAGTAGTAGTAGTAGTAGTAGTAGTAGTAGTAGTAGTAGTAACAGTAGAAGCAGTAGTAGAAGAAGTAGAAGTAGTAATAGAAGTAGTAGTAGTAGTAGTAGTAGTAGTAGCAGTAGTAGTAGTAGTGGTGGTGGTGGTGGTGGTTGGTGGTGGTGGTGGTGCTGGTGGTGGTGGTGTAGTAGTAGTAGTAGAAGTAGTAGTAGTAGTAGTCGTAGTAGTAGTAGTAGTAGTAGTAGTAGTAGTAGTAGTAGTAGTAGTAGTAGTAGTAGTTGTAGTAGTAGTAGTAGTAGTAGTAGTAGAAGTAGTCGTAGTAGTAGTAGTACTAGTAGTAGTAGTAGTAGTAGTAGCAGTTTTAGTAGTAGTAGTAGTAGTAGTAGTAGTAGTAGTAGTAGTAGTAGTAGTAGTAGTAGTAGTAGTAGTAGTAGTAGAAGTAGTAGTAGTAGTAGCAGTAGTAGTAGCAGTAGAAGTAGTAGTAGTAGTAGTAGTAGTAGTAGTAGTAGTAGTAGTAGTAGTAGTAGTAGTAGTAGTAGTAGCAGTAGTGGTAGTAGAAGTAGTAGTAGTAGTAGTAGTAGTAGTAGTAGTAGTAGTAGTAGTAGTTGTATAAATAGTAGAAGTAGTAGTAGAAGTTGAAGAAGACGTAGCAGTAGTAGAAGTTGTTGGTGATGTTGTTTTTGAGATTGCAGATCTACAGCTTACCTTCTTGTGCGACCTTGTCGACGGTGGTGCCCTGCTTACCTTCTTGTGCGACCTTGTCGACGGTGGTGCCCTGCTTTCCCGCCATGAAGCCGATATAGGAAAAAATCACAAATCCGGCGAAGATGCTCGTAAAGAAGTCACCCACAACGACAATAACGCAGTCCCTTAAAGACAATTAAATCCAAATCGGGATCAAAAATGACTTTCTATCTAAAATACGTGCATCTTCAAATACACGCATATAGCTAATAGAAATCATAATAATCGATGTATTGATTTTCATTTTTGTTGACAAACGGTAATACTTATACTGGATTGATAATAATCTTCATCTTCCGTACTGACAGATATTTTTGATGCAGCAACCCTATCAATTGCGACCTACTTGAGTATGTTGTTATGGAAACGGTTGTAGCTGGACAGCGTCACCAGGCCACCACCGGCGACAGAGAGTGAGAAAAAAACCTGCACGGCGGCGTCCTTCCAGACCTACAGACGACAACACATGCAAGTATAATTACAGAGCTGTATATAGTGAAAAATTGGCTTAATGCATATGAGGAAAGTACCGTCCCTGATAAGCCCGTGCAGAAGAAACTTCCTTTAGACAAGAAATAACTTAAAGCGGAAACTGTCGCCCCTGGTTGGCCTGTGCGGATGCACAGGCTGGTCTGAGACGACACTTTACGCACACAGAGAACGAGAATCTGTCGATCGCGAAATTAATTCAGCCGAAATATTCTATTTATTTATATGTATTAGTTTCATAAGTACGGTTAACGTCAAACGAAGTTCAGGGCCGAACAATCCTTTAGTAAAACGTAAGGGATTTTCTTAAATATATAGATGATTTTTTATTTGGCAAATCAGTGGACTTTACAAACGCAATATCGCTGAGGTGAAACTTATGATAAGCATGCTTTTAGTAGCTTTGTGATAACCAGCTTAGACGTGTTATTACTGAGTATTTGTATTTGATAGATTATGAATAGATTTTTTAATATGTACATCAATTAGGTAACGAACAAGACTCCGAGTATAAAGCAACCTTTTTGGGAAAAAGCAGCAGCAACAAGTTCAACAGAATTGAATTGGCTGACATAGTTGTTGTTGGCGTTCAGTCTAATTTAAACATATGAGTCGTGTTCTGAGAAAACTGGGCATAATGCATGTACGTAAAGTGTCGTCCCACATTAGCCTGTGCAGTCCGCACAGGCTAATCAGGGACGACACTTTCCGCTTTTATGACATTTTTCGTTTAAATGAAGTCTCTTCTAAGCAAAAATCAAATTTAGGCGGAAAGTGTCGTCCCTGATTAGCCTGTGCGGACTTTACAGGCTAATCTGGGACGACACTTTACGAACATGCATTATTCCCAGTTTTCTCAGAACACGACTCATATCAAACAATAGGTCCACTGACTCGAGCATCCAGCAGCCTTGACCAGACTGGGACTATAAAAAACTTGACACCCTCTCCTGCGTTCTCCAGGGTCACCCCTCGAAAGAACAGAATTGTCAGCACCACGTAGGGGAACAGGGCCGTAAAGTAAACAACCTGAAAATGGGCATAAATTGACAAGTGTTTTTCTTTAAATTTCACAACATGCATTTCAGTACATTAAGCGTTGCGCAAATCTCATTCTGAAGTTCATGTGCAAGGTACACATTTTATAAGGTTAATTTAATAGCGTATCTGAAAATTAGTGTGGGCAACATCCTAATATTAATGCTATGTCATGCTTCATTTTTAAATATCGGCTATCTTAACTCAAAAAATCCAATTAGACGATTTATATCCGTTTAGCCAAATAGGGACAAGTGAAAGTTTTCTACCACCAAACGGTTGAGCCATTTACGTCTTCATATATTGTACACAAAATGAATTTAACGTTTCATAATGAAAATATTTCAATCTCGCCGTTGTCTTGACATTTTTACAATATGTAAAAATAAATTGGTTAAGTTCAGATTAGTATTTTGAGCTCTAAGTTTGAGATGAAGTAATGGAGGCGGCGTCTGACCTTGCCGGTTGATTTAATTCCCTTGATGAGACAGAGGAACACGACGATCCATGCGACCAGCAGACACAGCGCCAGGTACCACTTGGGCTGACCGAATGTGCCGATACCGGGGCTGAGGTCTAGAGCTACATTGCTGCAACACATACATACACACGGTACCACTTGGGCTGACCGAATGTGCCGATACCGGGACTGAGGATGTCGGACCGTATTTGGTACAAAAACGAATATGTACAAGTTTGTACCATATTCGGCCGAATATGGTACAACTGTCTAATTGTACCATATACGTATCTGCAGTTTTGGGGTAAAATGCCTGACCGAATATGGTACAAACTTGTACCATATTCGGATGAAAAATGTACCACATTCGTTCCGAATATGATACACACTCATCATCGTAATCATCATCATCATCATCATCGTTATCTCATCATCATCATCATCATCATCATCATCGTTATCTCATCATCATCATCATCATCATCATCATCATCATCATCATCATCATCATCACATCAATTATCAACACCCCAATGATCATCATCGTTGTTATCTTTACCAACACCACCATCATCATCACCATCAGAACCAACATCATCATATCCATTATCATGATCGTAATGGTGATCACAAAAGTTTTTTTTGTGATGATAATGACAGCGATGTTTTCGGTCGATAATGAGGATGTTGTGATGATGATGACGACGATGAGAATATCATCATCATCATCGGCCAATAAACATCGCCATCATCATCATCACAAATATTTTGTTATCATCATCATCATTATCATCATCGTCGGCCGATAAACATCGCCGTCATCATCATCTAAAAACTTATCATCATCATTATAACCATCATCATCGTCCGATAAACATCGCTGTCATCATCATCCCAAAACGTTTGTTATCATCATCATCATCATCATTATCATCATCATCATCATCATCACCACAATCATCAAACCCCAATCATCATAACCACTGTCATCATCATCACCACCACCATCATCATCACAATTTTTTTACCATCATCATCATCACAAATGTTTTGTCATCATCATCATCACATATTCATTTTACATTTTGTATTTTATAATTTGTTTCATTCAAGAGATTCAACAAACTTGTACTTTTTTCATTTATTGGTATACTGACAGGATTTTTCAAAGTAATATTGAAGAACATAGAACAGCATTTAAATTTTAATCCAACTGTAGTATTTTGACAAGACATAATATACATATATACATTCATTTTAGTAGCAGCCAAAATATCCCAAATGTGCTTCGTAAAAAGTTACCAGTAAATGAGCAAATGACAACAAATTTCCGGTAGAAGAACATAATCATCAATCACAAAAATAACATAACAGGTTTCCAAACACCGATATACATGTATATTTCACCTGTAATGTCTGTACATGACATCTATGATATCATACCAACCGATTCCACTAACACGCAAACGCAGCCATGCGTTTGCCCATTTTGGCCCCTTGATGATTTCTTTTATTGCCGAAATAAGACCGCTGTTTCTGCCCGCTCTTGTTAATAGGAAACGAACGCTAACAGGATTTCTGTTACTAGTATCTAGTCCAATATCCGGCCGAATGTAAATTCTAGGTGTTTGCAAACTCATTGACCTTATTAAATCTCTAAAGGGTTTGCCGACCTTCGCCAACACAAACTGGATTGACGGGTTTGATTGTATGCAGAACTTAAAAATTTCAACTTGAATGTGAAGTGGTAACATCAGAAATGGAAAAGTCGTTCGCTTCTGTGCCCTCCTATTGTTTATCATATCTTGAAGCTCTTTCAGGGCTGAACACACAGAGACGTCACCGTTGTCGCCAGAGTCACCGTTGTCGCCGGAGTCACCGTTGTCGCCAGACGCAGCGTTGTCGCCGGAGTCACCGTTGTCGCCAGAGTCACCGTTGTCGCTGGAGTCACCGTTGTCGCCGGAGTCACCGTTGTCGCAAGAGTCACCGTTGTCGCCAGACGCAGCGTTGTCGCCAGATGCAGTGTTGTCGCCAGACGCAGCGTTGTCGCCGGAGTCACCGTTGTCGCCAGACGCAGCGTTGTCGCCGGAGTCACCGTTGTCGCCGGAGTCACCGTTGTCGCTGGAGTCACCGTTGTCGCCGGAGTCACCGTTGTCGCAAGAGTCACCGTTGTCGCCAGACGCAGCGTTGTCGCCAGATGCAGTGTTGTCGCCAGACGCAGCGGTGTCGCCGGAGTCACCGTTGTCGCCAGAGTCACTGTTGTCGCTGGAGTCACCGTTGTCGCCGGAGTCACCGTTGTCGCAAGAGTCACCGTTGTCGCCAGACGCAGCGTTGTCGCCAGATGCAGTGTTGTCGCCAGACGCAGCGGTGTCGCCGGAGTCACCGTTGTCGCCAGAGTCACCGTTGTCGCCAGACGCAGCGTTGTCGCCTGACGCAGCGTTGTCGCCAGACGCAGCGCTGTCGCCAGAGTCACCGTTGTCATACGACTGTTCTAAGCGTGATATTATGTCCTTGTACACGCGTTGATTGATACGGATACTAACGTAATGCATGCCAAATCCTTCTGGGAAATACCCCAATGCAATTGTTCCAACATCACCATCGAACTTTCCATCTGCTGACACAATTGATGAGTGTTCTAGTCCTCGGGTAGAAACTACCAGGCACTGCAAATTATATTCTCTCATAAGTGCAATGAGCGTGAGGTTGTCGCCGTATGTCCCATTCTTAGACATATTCTTAACGTATTCATCAAATGTTTCATCATAGACAAAAGTTTCATAGAAATATCTGTTTTCTACAATGTGATGGACTGCTTCCTTACGTAAAGCATCTACGTCTTTGTATATACCAATTTTACCAAGTTGATGCGATTATAGCAGCAAATTGACAATTTCCATCCGGATTTGGGTCCATGGCAATATTCACCCCATCCAACAACTGCAGATTTTCATGGTGTGTTAAAACATGATAGTACTTAGTTCTGTGATTTTGTTTCTCTGAGCGGTTCTGTTTTAATGAATGTTTTTTAATTTTTCGTTGTTTCTCTAACGCAACAGTTAGGCTAGTCATGTTTTCGACCCCAACCGATTTGCTTACGAATCCAAGTTCGGGTTTGTTCGGTACTTGAAATGACACGATATAAACACCATTTCGTTTTACTTTTTCTACCTTGCCTTCGATAACATATCTTTTGGTTGGCACCCTGGATTTTCGAAAGGGATAGCGAATTAATACTGTCTCTCCTACTTTGTACTTGCTTGGGGAAGTTGCGTTTTTCAACAGCGACCTGTAAGCCTTTTTATTTGCTCGCCGTATGGTTTTCTTTATTTCACGAGAACTATGACGTTCTTTGGTAAAAACATGACTTCTTCCGTAGTAGGCTTCAAAGGGCGTGAGACCCCCAAGAACTCGTTTGAAACTTGTGTTTATGGCATAGGCTAAATCTTGAAGCCCTTCGACCCAGTTAAATCCACGTTTACTTTTTGTTGCAAATAGAATCATGGCCTTTATAACACTGTTTGACCTTTCACACTTGCCCTGTGATTGAGGATGATACGGCCTACTATTGATCATTTTGATGTTGTACTTGTTCAACAAAAGTTTCATACTAGGGCCTTTAAATTCCAGTCCGTTGTCACATTGGATGATGTCAGGGGCAAGGTTAACCATCAACACGTCCTCTAATGCCTTTGCAACTTCACGCGAACTCTTCGTTTTCATGGGTTTTGGCATAACGTACCTAGAATAAACGTCCACGACTTGTAGAATATAACTGTATGTGGACCCCTTGTAGCTAACACTTTGATTTTTCATGTTAATTATGTCAATCTGCCATCTTTTGCCTGGTTCCTCTTCTGTAATTGTCTTTGGCTTTGGCTTGTTTGTAAATCTCGGATACTTCTCATGGTAATACTTGCTATTGTACAGTATTTCAAGGATAGCTTGTTCCGAGAACCCCCTGTAATTTACTTTCAGTTTGTTGTAAATAACCCTTGCTCCACATCCTTTGTTTTCCATGAACATCTTCTCAACAAATCTAGGAAGATCTTCTTTCACAAGGACTTGCTTTCCGCCACACAATAAAGAACCCCGGTCACCAAGCTCGAAGTCCTTACGTTTTCTAATCATGGCCAAACAATTATTCTCTTCAGGTGTCCGTTTCTTCACAGGGACATCGAACGATCCGTTTAAACATCTGACAATAATGTCGTACTTCGACCTGGGCAAGCACCCTAATTGCTTCCTTTTTCTCCTAATTGCTTCCTTCATCTGAAATAATATAATAAGTTATTATACATTTATACTTCATTAGTTAATAGAGCTTGTATTGAACACCGCGTGTCGAAAACGAATGTCTCACGACATGAGCTGAGCTAAAATCACTCGTCTGATAGCTCCGCTAAAATTTACAATCCGAACTTCCGGGCAATATGCGCAATGAAAGTAGCAAGTACTTCATGTAAAGTTTCATTGAAATCCAACCGAATTCAAATTCAGGGGAAAAATAGCGGGCAAACTTATGGCGGTCAACGGACAAACGGTCTGTAGAAACCAATGCTACGTGGATGGAAGGGATATAAAGAAGGGGCCCTGGGGGCCTAGGTCGCTCACCAGAAGTCACGACTAGGCAGGGTTCGAAGGTCAAAGACCTATAAACTCCATAAAATTTAAAATGTTCAAATCTACAGATTACAGGAGCTCGATCTGATTTTGGTGGAAAATACACTTTCGAAAAAATGACTGTAGCTTAAATATTTTAGCAGTTTAGGAGTTACGCACCCGGAAGGAATGCCACGGACAATTGGATAGACGGACGGACAACTGCAAATGCACTCTGAGGGGGGGGGGGGGGGGGGGGGCATAAAACATAAAAATCAATGCATGTTAAAACATCAATGCATATTAAGACAACTGAAAATTAAAATTATGTACAGTACTTACTGTCAAGAATTCTTTTGAAGTTTGAAGAAAGTTTGGATTTCAATTCTTTCTAGTCGAAAATCACAACTTTTCTTGCCGACCGCCAAGTCAAATATGGTTACTGACTTCTGAGTAAGACTCGTGTGCAAAATTCCCGCCTTTTTAAAGCGGCACGTTATCAAAGAAAAAATCGGAAACTTCAAAGCTTTGTCGGCTTCTCAGCAATATGACGTCGGAACGACAAATTAACTTTACAAAGTAATGTTTAGGAATACAGTCACACCTGTCTAAAGCAGCCAGTCAAACATCCTTATTTTTGGAGAGATATATTCATTTAAAAGAGCTCAAAATCTCTTAAATCGGATTTTGGTGAAAATACACTTTCGAAAAAAAAAGTTTTAAAAATTTGAAAATTGCTATTAATGATCTCCACGAAAGTATCTGGCCCGCCCGGGAATCGAACCTAGGCCGCCTGCGTGCCAATCTGACGCGCAACCGACTGAGCTAGCCGGCGAAACAGTTACACAACCAGCAAAATCCATGTAAAGTGTGGTTAGGTTAGCTGTTTCTGTTACTGCTAGTTACGACGACGACGACGACGACGACGATGATGATGATGATGATGATGATGATGATGATGATGATGATGATGATGATGATGATACTTTTGTCACTTCCAATATTAGGTTAATACAATGTATTTGAGTTTGAAAAAAAGTTTACACATCGGCAGACTATTTCATTTATTAAGAAATACATAATTTATGTACCATATACGTAGGCCATTTTCATTTTTATGAGTTTTTTTGGTATGTACCAAATACGTTTTGGCGAGCATAGAAAAACTTATTCCAACCGAATATGGTACAATGTTTGTACCATATTCGGTCGAAAATTGTACCATCTTCGGTCCGAGTATGGTACATTTGTACCATATTCGGCCGAATATGGTACAAATGTACCATATTCGTTTTTGTACCAAATACGGTCCGACAGAGCTACATTGCTGCAACACATACATACACACGGTACCACTTGGGCTGACCGAATGTGCCGATACCGGGACTGAGGTCTAGAGCTACATTGCTGCAACACATACATACACACGGTGTGGAGAGATAACACATGTTTACATGTTATTAATACATGATGCATACATCTCATTAATATATGAAAATCGTTTAAGCGTTCAATGAAAATGAATGGTCGCGTTTGAATTCTGCTTCATATCTTAATAAATACAAACTAAAATAAAAAATAATTTGAAATTAACCGCAGATAAATGTCAATCTACGATTGGTTTACGAATAAGGGGTTTATATTTTAATTGGTTTATATAGCTGAAAAAACTCAGAAAATGACTTGTTATTATTGACCAGACAGAAAATATAAGAGATATTTGTACAGTATTCTTTTTTTTATAAATTTTTAGAGCAAGTATCATTAAAATGATGTTATACACTCACTTCCAATATATTTCTGCCGGCGATCGTCTGTATATTCCTGCGATTGTCTTCAGCAGCGTGTCATCGTAGACGCCGAGTAGGCCCCCCTTGGAATCCCAGCACGTGCCGTTTGGCGCCTTGACTGTGACGCTATCGTTGCACGCAACGCTTGCCACAATGCCAGAACACCCTTAAGTTTATTTAACGTTAATGGTTCTTCACATAGCATCATACGATATTTATTTTAACCCTTAAATGATTAGTTGCATTATTCCGTAAACAAAACTACATACTATAACTATATTTTCAAATGAAGTAAAATTTAACGAGACTTGTTAATTGATTTTCATACGTTAAATTTCATTATTTATTTAAAAAAATTCTTAAGACAAAATTGCTTAAACGTTATGACTAAATTATCAAAATTACTTTATTTTCTGTTTTTTCAAAATATATTCACAACTGTTCCTGGCAAAGGTTGCAATAAACGTTTTACTACCATGAAAGCGAATTATCACTGCGAGATATTCATCTGAGCTGACTTACATTCGTTTGCCTTCATGAGTTTCTTATCGCACTCAGACCAGGGCAGCTTGCTGGTGAACGAGGCAAACATGTAGTAGAACGCCCAGGCGAGTACCATGTTGTAGTAGAGGGCCGTCATCGCGGAAACCAGCACCATAGAAATACCAACACCTGAAACACGGACGAACGGACGAATCGCGCTATTAAGACTATTGAGCCGTGTTCTTGCAAAACTGGGTTAAATGCATGTGTGTTAAGTGACCTCCCAGATTATCCTGTGCAGTCCACACGAAGTATCATGTGAACATTGGTGATGGGTCCTGTCAGATTATCCTGTGCAGTCCACACGAAGTATCATGTGAACATTGGTGATGGGTCCTGTCAGATTATCCTGTGCAGTCCACACGAAGTATCATGTGAACATTGGTGATGGGTCCTGTCAGATTATCCTGTGCAGTCCACACGAAGTATCATGTGAACATTGTTGATGGGTCCTGTCAGATTATCCTGTAAAGTCCACACGAAGTATCATGTGAACATTGTTGATGGGTCCTGTCAGATTATCCTGTAAAGTCCACACGAAGTATCATGTGAGCATTGGTGATGGGTCCTGTCAGATTATCCTGTAAAGTCCACACGAAGTATCATGTGAACATTGTTGATGGGTCCTGTCAGATTATCCTGTAAAGTCCACACGAAGTATCATGTGAGCATTGGTGATGGGTCCTGTCAGATTATCCTGTGCAGTCCACACGAAGTATCATGTGAACATTGGTGATGGGTCCTGTCAGATTATCCTGTAAAGTCCACACGAAGTATCATGTGAACATTGGTGATGGGTCCTGTCAGATTATCCTGTGCAGTCCACACGAAGTATCATGTGAGCATTGGTGATGGGTCCTGTCAGATTATCCTGTAAAGTCCACACGAAGTATCATGAGAACATTGGTGATGGGTCCTGTCAGATTATCCTGTGCAGTCCACACGAAGTATCATGTGAACATTGGTGATGGGTCCTGTCAGATTATCCTGTAAAGTCCACACGAAGTATCATGTGAGCATTGGTGATGGGTCCTGTCAGATTATCCTGTAAAGTCCACACGAAGTATCATGTGAACATTGGTGATGGGTCCTGTCAGATTATCCTGTAAAGTCCACACGAAGTATCATGTGAACATTGTTGATGGGTCCTGTCAGATTATCCTGTAAAGTCCACACGAAGTATCATGTGAGCATTGGTGATGGGTCCTGTCAGATTATCCTGTAAAGTCCACACGAAGTATCATGTGAACATTGTTGATGGGTCCTGTCAGATTATCCTGTAAAGTCCACACGAAGTATCATGTGAACATTGGTGATGGGTCCTGTCAGATTATCCTGTGCAGTCCACACGAAGTATCATGTGAGCATTGGTGATGGGTCCTGTCAGATTATCCTGTAAAGTCCACACGAAGTATCATGAGAACATTGGTGATGGGTCCTGTCAGATTATCCTGTGCAGTCCACACGAAGTATCATGTGAACATTGGTGATGGGTCCTGTCAGATTATCCTGTAAAGTCCACACGAAGTATCATGTGAACATTGGTGATGGGTCCTGTCAGATTATCCTGTAAAGTCCACACGAAGTATCATGTGAACATTGGTGATGGGTCCTGTCAGATTATCCTGTGCAGTCCACACGAAGTATCATGTGAACATTGGTGATGGGTCCTGTCAGATTATCCTGTGCAGTCCACACGAAGTATCATGTGAACATTGGCGATGGGTCCTGTCAGATTATCCTGTAAAGTCCACACGAAGTATCATGTGAACATTGGTGATTGGTCCTGTCAGATTATCCTGTAAAGTCCACACGAAGTTTCATGTGAACATTGGTGATGGGTCCTGTCAGATTATCCTGTGCAGTCCACAATAAGTCCACATTTTAACATAGGCGCTGAGTAAGATTGGACACAATTGTGACTTCTAAAGTGTTCACATACATTCAAAAAAGAAAAACTGCCCTGTCCCTAGCAGTTATGTTTTTAGCTCTCGGGAGCCATTTTCGACCTCGGCCGAGATATAGTAGGGATACATGATAATGATTATGAAACCGATCTGATTTCTGGTAGATACTATCTATGTCAATACTGGCTGTAATCAGCGTACTTTCCACAGAAGCTATGGCATACCTTTCAAAAGAGGAGCGAATCCCCAACAAGTCATCGGCCCTCTGCTTGAGAACTGGCCAATGCAGGATTCCAAGAAAAACAGCGGAACTCCCACAATGCACATCATAATGGCGAACGGTATCAGAAATGCACCGCCACCATTTCTGCAAGTGCATACAATATATACATGTTATATCGGAAAGGTTTTTGATAGAAGAAAAAACACCGCCACCGTTCCGACAACTGACCACACATTAATTAAGTGAATGCTAGTATGTACTTTATAAAGATATCATCAGAACTGTATTATTATTTATAAGTAAATAAAAAAACACATCGTGCGTTAAATTCCAAGATAAGATTATACAATGGTTAAAAGGCTTTGGAAATATTGAAAGCAATACATGAATCCATTACCGATAAAACACACATAAAAAAGACAGTGTTCATTACCATAATATATCCCTGCACGAAACATATCAACTGTCAAAAATACCACCTTATTAATTGGTTTTGTGGCTATTTTGAAAGGTATCTTTATGATTGATAAAGGGAAATGAATTGTCTTATGCGATTCTAAAAAATACTTATCTTTCGGTCATAGGTTTTTTGGTTTGAGAGAATTTCCAATGTTTTTGTTATACAACAAGTTAATTTTAATCTAAAAAGTCACTGAGCTTCCGAATTAAGTTGATTATTTTACAAATAATGACGTTTTGACTATTTATCAGCGAATTTCTGCGGAAGTGTGTATGAAGAAGATAAGTTCGACAGCGGTAACTCAATTATTATGTTTAAGTCTTTGAGGGAAGGTACGGTCTATGTTAGTTCGTTTCATGTGTTCTGCGCAAATAAAAATCGTTCAATCTGTAATCTTAAATTTCTAAATTCAAAGCATTTTCTCTGGTAGTATTTCAGTCGCATGTTTAAATGCTATACAAGGCTTGATTTCAAATATATATACGCATGTTTAAATGCTATACAAGGCTCGATTTCAAATATATATATATATATTTGAAATCGAGCCTTGTATAGCATTTAAACATGCGGCTGAAATACTACCAGAGATATATATTATAAGATTTTATCTTGACTAAATTTATTTTTAAGCAACCAAATGCTTAAACCGCGACGCGAATATGATAGTAAATAGCACATATCCAAATAACACAAGTTCAATAATTGAACATAGTTTGCAATTATCATCCGTGACAATGACATATTTTGTTCTGATTAGTTTACGTTTTGATGGGTTTAGCTTTTCTTGCTTGAGTAAATTTGCAGTCTGAATCGCAGTAAATATCTTGAATTATTCTCGTGAAATGTAAGCATATCAGCTGTTGTAGAGTTTCAAAGTTTATTGTCTAGTTCATGACATGTACAATAAAATAATACATACAATAACATAATTTACAAACATGCATGGCCAATCTTATAGATTTGTAAAAGACATTTAAGTGTGTAATATTACACTTAAAACTATTGCTTTTTTTCTTTTTTACAAATACATGTTTCATAGACAAACATCATAAAAAACCATATTGCCCCTGTTAACCTTATGTTAAACACCTGTAATAAAATATTGAAGTTGATAAAACACTGGTGATTGTAAAACTGGGTACTAATTCGCATAGTGAAAAATGATGTAAAAGAGCGACAACCTAAGTGAACTGGTTAACAGTGGCATTCTGTATTTTAATAAAAACAGTTATTTACGATGGTAAAATAATAAAAAACATTTGTGTTATAAACCACTAGTTACATTAAAACCTAATGAACTATAATTGAGCGTTAAAGAGAATTTATCATCTTTAATCCTATATAATATTTTATACACAAAGACGCTCAATATACCATCAATTTATGACTAGAATTTCTTACTATACACAAGTACATTATATAACAAGGGACAAAATTGTCACAAAACCAGGTTTTCATTGTGAAAAAAAATCTGATAAAGGGAGACAACTCAAACTGAACTTTTTAAATGAACAAACAAAATTAACCCCCTTTGTAAGTTTGTTTTAAAATAAATCTATTTTTAGTCGTGGCGACCTTGACATTGGAGATATTGACGTGATTCTTTCGTGCGACACACCGTCCCATGATGGTGAACAAATGTGCCAAATGATTTTAAAATATCATAATGAATGACATAGTTATAGCCCAGACAAGCTCATTTATGGCTATTTTTTACCTTTGAACTCAAAGTGTGACCTTGACCTTGGAGATATCGACGTAATTATTTCGCGCGACACACCGTCCAATGATGGTGAACAAATGTGCCAAATGATTTTAAAATCTGACAATGAACGACATAGTTATGGCTCGGACAAGCTCATTTATGGCCATTTTTGACCTTTGAACTCAAAGTGTGACCTTGACCTTGGAGATATAGACGTAATTATTTCGCGCGACACACCGTCCAATGATGGTGAGCAAATGTGCCAAATGATTTTAAAATCTGACAATGAACGACATAGTTATGGCCCGGACAAGCTTGTTCCGCCAGCCCGCCAGCCAGCCCGCCAGCCAGCCAGCCAGCCAGCCCGCCCGCATTCGCCAATCTAATAACCAGTTTTTTCCTTCGGAAAACCTGGTTAACAAAGATAATAAATATACTATCGCTGCTATTTACATAAAATAAGCAACACTACTACTTATTTACACATGTAGAACTGTCTTCTTTGTAAAATTAAAAAGCAGGTTTTGGCTAAAATTCTTGTTAATCCTTCATTGATAAAAAGGGATTTCAGCTTATCGCTATTCGACATGTTCATAAAATTTGGAGTAGAAACAACAGCTTTTTCCACAAGATTATATCTGATATCATTATACATGCTACATTCTAATGCTACATGACATTCATTTTCAATTGTATTATCTCAACAAAATGGGCAGAAGCGTCTGTCAGCCGGCAGTCCTTCATACCTGCCTGTCTCGAGGCGAATCGGAGCAACACCACATCTAAATTTACACAGGGCCGATCTATGACTCTTAGGGATTATTAACTTGCAATATTTCTCAACATCAAAGTTCTGCTTAAATGTACAGTAGCTTCTAAGTTTATTTCCACCTCCACGTGATACACCATTACTAGAGTTAATTCTCTGTAGCCAATCTACTTTATATTCATTTAACATAAACTGTTCAATGTCCTTAACAAGAACACCTATGGATATAGGTCTAGAAACATCATAATGATGTCTAAGATTGCAATGAGATAGATGCTTTCGCACAAAGAAAAAACAATTTTTACATCTTTCTGATTTGGTGCTAGCCCAGAGTGCTATGCGCTTGTTTAATCTAGAGGAATTGGTAGTGGAAAGACGGGCCCAGTAATTTGCCACCACTTTCCATTGGCGGATAGGGACTGGAGTCCAACCCATTTCGCCAGAAACACCAAGATATGGAGTGTATTTACCCACTCCTAGATAAAACCGCATTGCCCTGTTCTGGACAGCTGTTACACATGAAAAGGATTTATGCCCCCATACAGCCGCCCCGTAAGCGATGACTGGCCAAACAACTGAGTCGTAAAGCTTCGTGTAGACATCATATGGTACACCACCAATTGTTTTGACTTTGGCAATAAGTAAACCTAAAGCTCTACTAGCACTCTGAGCTACCATCTTAGCAGTAACATCAAGATCCAAAAACTCATTCAAAACTAAGCCCAGATATTTATACTGATTTACATATTCTATCACTTGGTCACCACATGTGAACACAACATTAGATCTCGGCATAGATTTTGTACGAAAGTGAACAATATTGCTTTTTCCTACATTAATATCCATGCTATTTCTAATACACCATTCATTTAATACATTTAATAGTGTTTGTAGGTTTTGTTCATTATCAGCCAAAAGTTCAATATCATCAGCATATAATAAAACACATACAATCTCATCATCAATTTTAACACCAATATCTAACGATTTCAAAAGCAATGCTAAATCATTTATAAATATATTAAACAGAATAGGGGACAAAATACACCCCTGTCTTAAACCACATTTTACTTCAAACCAATCTGTTCTATGCGAATTAACTCTAACACAGGAAGATACAGAATTATATATAGATTTGATTGCCTGTAGCATTTTTCCTGACACACCATTACTAAGTAATCTATTCCAAAGTTTTGTTCTATATATTGAATCATACGCCTTTCTAAAGTCATTTCATGCAGTAAATGTTGCTTATTTATGCTGTTTACGGGTTTCTATAATACTTGTTAGAGAAGATAAGTGATCAACAGTACTACGTTTTTTCCTGAAGCCATTCTGTTCATCTACTAAAATACTATTTCTTTCAATATAAGTGCTTAACCTATCATCAAGAATCCTACAGTAGACCTTGTAGATTGCAGACGCAAGGGCAATTCCTCGATATGACACCGGGTCTCTAGGATCTAGCGTAGGTGACTTGGGGATAGGATTGATGATACATTTACTCGAAACTGATGGTACAATCCCATTATCAAAACATAAATTGAACAACACATGTAAAAAGTAAATGGATGTATCATTAAAAAGTACTTCAGATGGTATCTCGTCCACCCCATAAGCTTTCCCACGTTTAGCTTTCCATATTGCTTTCTTAACTTCTGCAATACTTATATCATTATTAAAAGGATTATTACTTTCATTACCAAAATTGTATTATTGTTGTATCGTTAAAATTTGCCCAATGAAAGAGACAATAATCGGAATATGCAACAAATAATAAAAATAAGCGAGCTCGCATACGTGTTTATATGTTTGGAAAGTTTGTCAAAACAGGCTATTCACGGACGACTCTTTTCATCGTAACTTGATTTTCGCTAAAAAGACAATACCAATATAAAAAAAAAACCTTCAAGCGAAAAGTGTCGTCCCTGATTAGCCTGTGTGGATATTACAGGCTAAACGTTGATGACAATTTGATTATAACGCTGTTTGCCAAGGCCTTTTTTCTAGACGCTAGGCATAAATGGGTTAACCTCACATTTTTTTGCTTGTCATGGTTCAGTTGCTGTATTTTGTATTTCATTGTATAATTCTTCTTTTTAATAACAGACATATGATATTTGACCTCTTGAGAAACAATGGGTCATAAGTATGAGAAATCTTGTCATAGTTTTATTTATATAACATATTTCATGACCATATGTAAGGTGCTGTTCAGTTAAATTAATACGGACGGACAGACAGCAGAACGGATAAGCAGAGGAAGAAATTGACAGAGAGACCAAGGCAAACATATTGCCAATGTGTATACCAATATTCATAATCATGAATGTTATTAACGTTTTTAGTTATTTCAGTTTTACGGCCACACAGACGAACGATTGTACAGAAGAACAGATTGACAGACATACACATATAGGTAAATGTTTGTCCCAAGTTTCATGCTCACATCGTGAGAAGTACATTGTAGTTGACTCATTAAATGTGTAGTGCCCTGACCTTTGACCTATGGTGAAAAAAGAATGCTTTGCATGATCCTTACATTGTCCTTTGAAAGAGTGCCGTGTATTTATCATAAGTACGTTTTTTGAAAATCACAGGATTATATTTTTGAGACGGAATGGCGAACGGAAACACGGACGGACAGATAGGCATGACAGACCGATGGTTAACCTTTTGTCCTATCCGTTGAAGCCGGTCGGGGACGATTGCTAGCGAATTTGTAGTAATCGATATAAAATCATACAAGCAGGCGAAGAAAACAAGCTGAGTACCTGTAACACAGGTACGGAAAACGCCAGACGTTGCCGAGTCCGACGGCGTAACCAAGCATGGACAACAGGAAGTCGAAGCGACCGGTCCAGTTTCCGCGTTCCTCGTTTTCGTCCACTCCATACAGTTCCTGTCGACTGCCCGTCGTCTGCTGAGTATCTAATGTCGTCTGCAAAACCACAAGGGTGGTTAAAGTTCCCTTCATTTAATTATGATCGCCCCGTTGAAAGCCAAAATGTCTTATGAGAATACGTACAACGAAGGCTTATTAGCGTTTGTGCCTCCCGATGAAACATGTTGGTGGTAATGAAAGCATTTTTACAGTGAAAGCAAAACGCATTACTATATATTTATAGTTTATATTTATACACCGGCAGTACTTTTCTACATTCAGGCTTTAAAAAACAAACGTGTCGGACTTCCTCACCGCCATCTACCGATGTTTCTAAATTAAAGTGTGGAGTAAACCTCAACGTCCTCGATTTTTAACAAAAAGTAAGTGTATACTATTTTCTAATACAAACAACTAAAGTAGTATAAGCGTATTGACTTGCAATTGTTACTCTGTTCCTGGGGTGAAATCCTTAAACTTACAACACCCACTTTCATTTCTATACTTTTGCCTAATAATAGCAAACACATGTAGTGTTTGGTTGTCTACTATGGTCTCATGTGTGCAGTAGATTTGTTTCACTCCCAGAATACTTGTTAGATGGACTAAAGATTTGTGTAACGGAGGATAGTGCGAGAAGCACGCCGTACACTGCAACCCGGATTAGCGTCTCATGCGAAATACAAGTAAGTAGGTGGATGCGGGCAACAGTGTGTTACCCTTAGATTACGGATGCGCTATGGTCTCGTAAAAATTTAAAAATACGTTTAAGTGGGTAATATCGCAATACAATATATTGATGCATTTCAAATAGTTATGTGTCTGTGATTTCTGATTTGGCTAAATTTAGTGCACTTAGTAATCAGCAAAATGACCGTGAATAAAAATAGAGCTGTCCGCATGCTTCATTTAAGAGGAAGCAACACAAAATGGCTTAGAAGTATTATCAACAATGATTCCTTAAAAATGAACAATTTATTCAATAATTAGGCAGATATATTGAAACGACTTATTACCTTTGTTTGCCAATACAATTTCGACAAAATATAAATATTGCTTGCGAGTGTTTCCTTAATTTTTTTTTATATTTATCACACTCACGTTCATATCGACTCACCCTGGATGCAGCGGCCTCGAAGGCCAGGTTGGCATGGGGACCGCCGGGGCGTTCGTCCAGCGTCCCACTGATCTTGCTCACAGGCCCGGTCTCTGATCCGGTCGAGTTCACGGAGTACCTGTCCGCCATTGTGGAACGCCTATAAAATGTGTTATATTCTGGGTGTGTTGTACGATGAAGGCTGTTTGGTTAGCACAATGATCGGTACAAGGGAAATTACCTTGGCGACCCGGGTTCAATCCCTGTTCCCGGAAGAATGTGAGTTTAGTTTGTAATCACCATACCGGACAGGTGGGGTTACCTCCGGGTACTCCGGCCCACCCTCTACCCCACAACACAAGACCACACCAAAGTTAAAAAACCTTCAGTAATAACATAATGGATGCGATTTGAGGCTATAGGTCATCGAGTCGCGTTCTGAGAAAACAGGGCTTAATACATGTGCGTAAAGTGTCGTCCCAGATTAGCCTGTGCAGTCCACACAGTCTAATCAGGGACGACACTTTCCGCCTTAATTGGATTTTTGCTAAAAAGAAACTTCATTTAAACGAAAAATGTTATAAAAGTGTCGTCCCTGATTGGCCTGTTCGGACTGCACAGGCTTATCTGTGACGACACTTTAGGCACTAGCATTATGCCCAGTTTTCTCAAAACGCGACTCCATTATTCGACATATCTTTCGTGAGTCTAGTAAGACATAGTCCGGGTCGACACATGATGCAGACTAAGGCACGGGAGGGTCTCGTACAATTTGTATTACAAACAGACGTGTGAATATTCTTTGGATAATTTTAACCTGATATGAAAAACTAATGGTGTGTTGTTGTTTTGTTGTTGTTTTTTTAACAGAGATTTAAATCGAAATACAAAATAGGTATTTACTCCTCTTTACAAGCAAACGTTCTTAAAGACATTAATATATAAATAATTAATAGGTATTTGATTGTTCATTCAAGTTAATCTGACTGCAGTTCTGTGTTTTAAAAAATGCGACAGTATCCTTTGTGTGCCTTATTTCGATCAGGTGCATAAGTTCGATCAGTTTTTTATGACGTATTTCGAATACCAGCACTTACATCACGCGCCAGCCTTCCTGCGAAAACTCATAACAGAAGTCGTAATTCCGTCAACCTCTCGTAAAAATGCGGTCTAAACAGGTCTTTATGAATAACACAGCTTAAATTATGTCAATTATCGATACCTCATTTTTCATACATTTATCGCTCTTATATTCTTTAAATCACCATTAAATTCATAAAACATCCATCAACATACTCTTCTAAATTGCCAGGGACGCTGCAGTATTCAGGGGAGGTAAGACAATTCTCAGTAAAGGTCACATAACCCCAAACCGGAACTCCTGTTTTTAGGGTTACATGCAGTCAGTACTTATCCGATGTTTGACGGAAAGGGCCGAGAATGTGCGATTGACTATTTGATCCCAAAACGTTTTTCTGCACAAAATCCAATCTCTTGCACGACGGTTACATTACATTCACCTCTGTGTTGGGCTCAGAACGGACTTTTGTTATGAAAGCGTCTTATTCATGTCATGATCATTCCAAGCGTTCATCATTGAGGTTACAGTATACTAAACAATCTCTTGCACGACGGTTACATTACATTCACTGCTAAAAAGAAAACTATCTCATAACATGATATCTTATATCAGTCTTAATTCATTATTATAAAATTGATGTGGTTTTTTTATGTTTAGAAACCACCATACATAAATACGTCGAAGTAATGCCTCACGTCACTCAATAAAAACTATGTTCAATTGTTTACATTTGTGAAGTGCGTGGAATGATTCCATCTGTGTAAATGGGCAATAAAATAGTTCCAAAGAGTTGCATTAAAACTCACAAGTTTTTGACCGATTTATCGTTAATTTCAAAGTCATATTTCTTAATTTAATGCATGCGATCTTAAATATCCACTCAAATATACATGGAATGCGTTTGTTCGGTTTTATCTATTTGGTAGAAAAAATGGCGTGCTGAGCCTTATGCAGAGTTGTTTGTGAGAGCAAGGAACGACAACTCTGCGTGGAGATTGCACAAAATCGGTGTGCCTATTCTAAGGTAAATATTTTGAGTTAGCACACATAATGACATGCATTTTTTTTTAAAGATTATGCATTTATCTTTCCAATGATGTATGATGATATAGTGGGTATGCGCTTGATCATGGTAAAAAATGATATCGAACTTAAACTATTTTATATGTAATATAGAAGGAAATTAATTGCGCATGCGTAACCTAAATAAGCGCTTTGTTTACCCGGGGCTCATAAGAGGGCATTCATAAATTAGATCAGCGCATTACATTTTAAAATTATAGACGTATTTTTTTATTTTATTTTTAAGGGGGAAATTTTTGGTTCTGAAAGGGGAAAAAACCAGCCTAGTTTGGTGGGGGAAGACGCCGATATTCGGCGTCTGTTATATAAGGTAAAAAACTCCTGCGGGCAAAGTTAGTTGACAGTTCTGCTGATCGATGTGGTATCACTATCAACTGTGATTTGAGGTTATAAAGACGGTAAGTAGAAGTTTTGTATTTCAGATGATGTGAATTGATATATTTCAATATAGAGCAATACTTTATAGTGCCGATGTGTTAGCAGAAATCTAGTTGAAACAAGATTATAAGAAGACCACAGCCCTCTTCAAACACATGCATCAAATTATTTAATTGAGTCGTTTGTACTTCTTTGTAGACTTTTTTTACGTATAAAAGACACATGGCCAGTTGATATTTACCAAAGACATTGCAAATGCATGAAAAAAATTTGACAACATGTAAACCGAATTCTGCACAATTTTTAAAAGTACGGAAGCGTGTTTGTGTCAAAATTCGCGAATTTTGGGGAAAATATTATTTCTTAGTTTTTCGCATTTCATTCTATTCTTTGATTTATTATGTACATGAAATTGCTAAGTATTAAATATTTTCTATATTTACTCCATTTCAGGTCACGTGGATCAATGAAATACAGATTGCGGAAGAAATCAGTTACTCTTGTTTAATGTGGCTCGTTGCCAGCAAATATTAATACTAAGGTATGTTTACCCTCACATAACTGTAGAATGCAATCGGTAAACTTTTAAAATTGTTGCATATATTCTATAGAGAATAATGCAGTACAAAGGCAACAAGTTTATGGTGTATAATGAATGAACTATAATAAGGTTAATGTAAAGAAATGAAACACTTTTTTTCTAGGTTCAAACATCGACGGGGGAAGTTGAAAGAAGGCATTGGGGGCTGATCATTTGGGATTTTTTTAACAAAGGTAAGAGTGCGTTCAAATGCATAGAATGTTATTATTAAACTATTAAAATTTATGTTTACAACTCTAACACGAATTGGATGTTTAAATTTATTGTAAAAAATAACTTGTATTTACACTTTCTCTAAATTTGCAGGAATGTAAATCTGACGACTGACACAAGTCCCTTTAAAAAGCATTTCATTTACAGCGAAAACATTGAGATCTACATATAAGGGTATTACCATAGGTCAAATATGTAGCATAAAGTTATGTCATATTGTTCTAAAATTGAATCATAATGACGCCATGCAATTTGTAAGAACATTATGTTTCCCTAGGATTAAAACACTTATCACAATAAGGCATACACATAGTCCAATATTTAACACAGTTTTGAGAATATGGTAAGATCGCACAACTCGTTGATTGTCTCTAACTCCTGTATACAATTATTACTTTGATGTACAGATTTTAATTTTGAAGCAAATATATATACAGTTGTAGTTTCAAGTTAAAAAAACAACATTTCATTTGTTTGATATTCTTTGTTGCCTTTTGTGCAGACGCAGTAGTGTATAAAGTATGTGACAAGACCAGAAGTTCAAGTAGCTTTGGCCATCTTTCTCATTCAGCATGGTATGTTATATTAACTGAAAAGTCCATTTTAGGAATTATGTCATGTATTATAATAAGTAAAATGATAATTTAAAAATATAATTATACTGCTAGTCAGTGATATTTGGATTGGGTCTGTTCACAAGCGGTTATTAACAGTTTGCCACTCATGCCACCCAGCACGTACTTTATTATACTGAAATATGCTATTATATAATGAACATATTTTCCACGATCAAAAAGGACGCGGAAAATGAAACCAACACTGATTCAAATGCTGGGCGGCTGTATTGGAAGCAACACAAATCATTATTCAACGTTGTTCTACTTCTGTTACAGTTGTATGTATTGAAATTATATTAAACTTATATATATATATATATATATATATATATATATATATATATATATATATATATATATATATATATATATATATATATATATATATATATATATATATATATATATTCAATCAATTATTTGAGAATTTTTTTTTTTCGTTTTTAGTACTTTATTCACTTCATAATATATGCACATACCATCATTTTACACAGGGAAAAGTACATATATATATAAACATATGGAATACATGAAAATGAAAAAGGATGTGATGTTTTAAATAATGAAGGACACAAACGAATACAAGTAGAAAAGCATATGAAGTAGATATATTAACATATTTATCTTCTTTTTTCCCTTAAATTTAAGAAAACAGATTTAAATCACAAAATTATTCCATTTTTGAGTATGTTTTTCAGTTTTACCCTTCCAGCTTGCGATAATCTCTTCGATTTTTATTTTGTATTTAAAATATTCCAAAAATCTTTGAAAAATTGGTGGACATCGTTGATATTTGCATTTAAATATAAAATATTTTCCTAGTAATACAATAAAATTGATACAGTTTGAGCAGTTTCTATTGTTGATAAAAGTATTACAAAGTGAAATACATTCATAAGACAATTTGAAATCAGTACAAATGCTAAGTTGGGATTTTATATATGTCTCAATGTTGTTCCAAAAAATATGAACATTAGGACAATTCCAAAACAAATGCATATTAGTTTCAACAGACATTGAACATAAATCACAGAGACTAGATTCTACAATGCCATATTTAAACAGATTTTCGTTGTTGGGAACAATGTTCATCATATATTTATACTGGAACGTTCTTAAGGAGGAATCTATTGTGATTTGCATATAATTTGTGAATATTGATTCCCAATGTAACTGTTTATTAAAAAGCATTTCCCATTTGTGTTCTTGTTTGTTGTTTTTTATATGTGTATTCTCTATTAACAGTTCGTTTATAAATTTGCATATTTTTGTTGTCGGGGTGATTCTATTAATAAGGTAACTAGGTGGCACGTATGACCTTTCTTCATTGTTAATTTTTTCTTTCCAGCATTTTGGTATACAACCAACTAACGTGTGGTATTTTAAAAAATCAGAACGGGGCAAATCATATAATTCTTGAAGTTCTGTGAATGTATGAAAATGTTTGTTCCTGTAGTTAAAGATATGTTCTATTTGTGTAATACCTCGATCGAACCATGTTTTGTAAAACAATGTTTTATTCAATAGAAATATATTTGCATTGTTCCAGAGTATTTCTTTCCCTATGATTGTCTGTTTTTCTTTATAGTTCGCGCGGCACCATCCTTTTAAGCATTCAGTTAGAAATTTAGATTTCAATTCCAAAGAGTCTATATTTGATGATTTTAGGTTGCATTTAAAGATAAAGAGATTGCCATTATTTTCAAGCATGTCACTGTAAATTTTTGCCCATTTTGTTGTTGGTGGATATAACATCCTTTTCACCCAGCTTGATTTTAGCGCGTCTATAAAATTTTCGAGATCAATCATTTTGAGTCCTCCATTTTTGTAGTTTTGAACAATTTTGTTTCTCGCGATTTTATCTGGTTTATTATCCCACAAAAATGAAAACATTGAGTTCTTTATGTCTTTTATAATTTCATTGCCTGGATTATTTAAAACTGTTAAAGGATATATAAGTTTCGGAAAGGCGAATGTTTTTAAAACTGTAATTTTTCCCATTAAACTTAGTTTCCATTTTTGCCATTTTGCGAGACAATTTTTAAACTCTTTAATCTTTGGTTTGATGTTATACTCGGTCATTTCGTCCGTGTTATTCAAAAATGTTATACCTAACGTTTTTGCACTTTCCGATGTCCATGAAAAATTGTGTTTTTTACAGAAAATAATGTTTGAAAATTTCATACGTCCTATGCGCAGAACAGTGCATTTATTTTTATTTAATCTTAGGCCTGATATTTTTTAAAAATTGTCAAGGGTTGCAATAAGGGTCTCAAATGATAATCTTGATCCATCCAGAAGGAAGCATGCGTCATCTGCGAAGAGCGTTTGTTTAATTTCTGTATTTTTCACTCTTATACCGGAAATATTTTCATTTGTATTTATTTCATTTGCCAATAATTCTATACAAATTATAAATATGTAGGGAGACAGCGGGCAGCCTTGTCTAACACCTTTTTGTATGTTAAAGTATTCAGAAAAGTGACCATTGTTTGTTATGCATGACTTAGCGTCTTTGTAAAATAAATTAATCCAATTTATAATTGCGGAGTTGAAACCAAATTTAGCTAAACTATTCCTCATGAAAGCATGATCCAGACTGTCGAATGCCTTATTAAAATCTGAGAAAAAAATTAGCCCATTTTCATTGTAAATATTCACTTTTTCAATAGCTTCTGACAGGCATCTTACATTTTCTCCTATATACCTTCCTTTCACAAAGCCAGTTTGCTCTGTGCCTATAATGGTTGGGAGGTGTTTTTTTATTCTATTTGCAATTGCTTTTGATGCTATTTTGTAATCACAGTTAAGTAGTGATATTGGTCTCCAATTATTTAATGTTAATAGATCTTTGTCTCCTTTTGGAAGTAAAGTTATGATACTTTGTTTTTGAATTTCTGTTAAGTTGCCATTATCATAAGAATAATTTAGTGAATTTACTAGGTATTTCTTTATATCTCTCCAAAATATTTTATAGAAATCCGCAGTTATACCATCGGAACCCGGACTTTTGTTGTTTTTCATATCTTTTAAGGCTTCTGCACATTCGTATTCTGTAAGATGCTCTATATTATCCGGATTATTTATTCTATTTACATTGTTGTTAAAAAATTTCGAATGGCTGCTCTCCTCGATATTATTATCTTTTTTATACAATTTTTGATAAAAGTCTTTTATATGGTGTATGATTTTCTCAGGATTTTCTTCTATTTTGTTTTCGTCAATTTTTATTTGTTTTATCGTTTTCTTTTCAGAATGATATTTTTCCAGATTAGCGAAATATTTTGTATTTTTTTCGGCTCCCTCAATCCATTCAGCTTTACTCCTTAACATATAACCTTTTATTTTAGTATTATTAAATTCATGTAATAATTGTTTTGCATTATTTAATTGTTCTAAAAGTAAATTATCGTTTGAATTTGATAATAACTTATTTTCAATGTTTATAATATGTTGAAGTAGCTCATTTTCTTGTTTATTTTTAATTTTATTTTTATGGCTTGAATATTTGATGGTTTCATCCCTTATTCTTCCTTTAATTAATTCCCATAAGGTGTTCGGGTTAGCTTCTTGATTAAACTCAACAACTAAATTTATTTCATTTTTAATTTTTGACTGATATTCAGTGTCTAGTAATAACGAATTGTTTAATTTAAAATACCCGGGTCCTCTTTCTTGCTTGTTGGTATTTAATATCATTTTAACAATAGAATGATCGGAGCGATAACCTGGGTGTATTTGGCAGTCCGACACGGCATTTAAAATGTTGTTTGAGATTAAGAAATAATCTAGTCTGCAAAAAATTGGTGGGTGCGTGTTGGAATGCCATGTATAAACCTTTGCAGTTGGGTTTTTTGTTCTGAATATATCACTGAGATCGTAATTTTCTATGATATTATTTATTTTATTTGATGTTTTATGGTTAGAATTGTCCCTTCCATTTAATTTGTCGAAGTTATAGTCTAAAACGGCATTAAAGTCACCTCCAATTATTAATGTTTCGTCTTCGTAGTCTTTAATAGTATTCTCTAATGTGTTATAGAAATTGACGTCATCATTATTTGGTGCATATAGATTAATCAAAATTACGTTGCTATCTGATATATGTAGTTTTTTAAGTTGCATTCTTCCAACTATGATTTCTTTATATTCAATAATGTCACAATTGCATGATTTATTAATAAGAATTCCTACGCCATTGCTATTGGAGCTTCCGCCACTTAAAAAATATTGCCCTGTCCAAGAAGCTCCCCAATTTGTATTATCATTCTGAGCATTATAGTGAATTTCTTGTAATAAAACAACAGAAAATGCCTTTTGATTTAGCCAGCTTAATACTTCATCACGCTTATTCTTAGTCCCTAAACCCTTGACATTAAATGTAACAATTTGTATATTAAGTAGAATATATTGGATTTATCGCATTGCACTGAGTTCTGCTTAGAATATGTCTTCTTATATTTTTTGACTGCTTTAAAATATGTAACGTTATATTGTATTGTATGTTTGTGTCATGTGAAGTTTTATTACGAAGTTTTCTTATTTTTTTATTTATCTTTTAATTTGGAGTTGGAAATACTTGTGTTCTGCTATATGATGCATGTTTAACGTTTATTACCTTTTAATATTCAATATCTTTTGCGTTTTGTGCATGTAAGCGGGTGTGTGAATGCGTGTGCGTGTGTGTGCGTGTTTATGCGGCGTGTGTGCGGCGTGTGTGCATGTGTGTTGGGCAGATCGCATCAAAATAATATTGTACGTCTTACAGATGGATTCAATTTTACAGCATAAACAATTTTACAAAATACATCGTAACTAAGCTGTGCGCTTTGTAGAACTATCTAAACATGTAAATACAATTTTGTAACATACATACTTTTGCAACATACATCTTAATTGAGCTTTCCACTATAGAGATTCCCCGTTGCCTTGAAAGGTATTTAATATGGTATTTATCATGGCAAATGACGAATAAGTATTTTATCGCAAATAGCGAGGCTGTGGTACAAAATAACATATTATGAACAAAAACAAAACAAACTATTAAAGCACATTTGTTCCATACAACCTTGCGCAGTTATACAAAATACATGTGTTCGTATATAATAAGTATGGAAGTGGGTACAACCACGTATCTTGTTTGCAGTTACAGTCCACGGGCTCGCTATTTACATTTGAAGAAGGTAAGTAGTTCAACTAATAAATTTAATCGTACGTATTGCAATTTCATTTCGTTATCTAGGTATAATGAACTTTGGCAGGCAGCCAGTAATCTCATGTTGTAATATACATGAACGACAGCTTTACAAAAGATTAACAAGCATATGTATGTGCAAGAAACAAACAGCAGTTTGGTTATATACACACAAAAAACGATTATGCAAAACGATTCACAAGCATATGCATGTACAGTAACGACACACAGTAGTTTTAGTAATATGCATGAAAGACATCTATACAACAAGATTAACACACCTATGTCCGTACAAAAACACCCCGCAGTTTAACAATAAACTATCATTAGCAATTGCAAGACGTTTACATATTATACATTTGTTTAATTTTATTTGTACGTAAAAAATGCCAATTTTCCAACGAAAAATGTTAAAGATGATTTATTTTTATTTAATACACTATTATAGTAGTAAACAGTTTTACTTTAATATCTTTCGCGACTAGGGTATACTACTAAATGTTTTTGCAAGTTAGCAATATCTAATAAATACGACGACAGCCCGTGTGTAGAAGCTTAAATTGTCGAAAGCAAAAGTATCAAGCTCTCATTAGGCTTTCGGTACGTTTAAAACATATTATGGAGTCATATTACTCCATTGTTGTTTTAATTGAGTCTTTTGTATAAATTATTATTTTACTTTTAAATTTATTTTCCACAAGTTTTTTGATGATTTCATGTTAAGCATTATCTTATAAATTCCACTACAGCCCGTGTGTAGAGGCTTAAATTGTCGAAAGCAAAAATATCAAGCTTCTCACTAGGCTTTTGATAATTTTAAAAACATATTATGGAGTCATACTACTTCACTATTGTTTTAATTGAGCATTTTTGTATAAATTATTATTTTACTTTTACATATGTTTTAAAACTTATTTTTGACATTCATACAATAAACATTGAAGTGTTTTTAATGTTATAATATTTCAATAGATATTTAAGTAGCGCACGGATTAATTTAATCCGCTTTACAATTTCTTGCTTATTGTATGGTTAGTCCAAGCACAATAACGGTTTACATTTTATACAGATCGGTATTTATTTGTGATTGGTAAAGAATGTTGCACGAGCATTTTGTGAATGTATAACGCACATGGCTAATCACGAGCAAACACTATATTTGTGTATGTATACTGTTAAAAAAAGGAGTATAATCCTTTTTCTTACTGTCTGCGGTTTGGCCATGGCAAGTCTAGCCATTCCTGGTATTCGTCCTGTTTCACACTGCGTACATGTCCCATTTGGTCCCGGTATTTGATTATCCCATTGCTGGTCCAGGCGTCTTTCACCTCGTCCATCATTTTCTTTTTGACACACATTAAGACTTGCAGATTTATTTTCGTCAGGTCTTCGTTCACGTAAACGTTCGAATTTTTCAGCAGTTTTCTGTTTCGTATAATTTTGTCTTTTGTAAATCTGGAGACAAACTTAAAAATGATGTCGCGATTTTTGCTTTCTCTATTTGGTATTCTATGCACGATATCAAAGTCATTCATTGAGATCTCTGCTATTTTTTTCTCTTTGAAAAAATTTATTACTTTTGTCGCTGTTTCTGTTGCTGGTTCATTTGGGTCTGGATCTGGTATTCCTTTGATCTTTATATTGTTGCGTCTGCTATATTGTTCAGCATCATTTTCACCCTGTTTTCTCATTTCTTCTTCTCTTATTGCTTTCCGAACAATTAAGTCGCTTTCCTGTTTTATGTCTGTAATGCTCTTTTCCAATGTTTCTAATCGAGTTCTAAGCTTGTCATTTTCCATATCTCTTTCGAAAAGTTTACCTTCTAAAACTTCTATTCTGTTTACCATTGACTTTAAAAGCTCTTCTTTCATTTCTAATAAGAGGTCTTTGATTGTTTCTCTAATTGTACCGTCACCTTTTTTAATTGTACCTTCTAGCCTGCTATCCATTTTCTTCATCGCGGATTCTACTCGTTCTAGTTTGCTATTCATTTGTTTCATCTGTTTTATGACTTCAGTCAGTTCATCATCAACTACTTTTGGTTCCATATCGATTTCATTAATCGGATCATCGTTGTTCTTTGATTTCTTCTTCTGTTGTTTTCTATTGCTTTTATTGGGCGTCGCTTGTTCTGACATGCTATTTTCTTGTTCACTTGTACTTGACAGTGCTTCGCTTCTTTTTCTTCTTTTACTTTCTTTTTCACTGTCTTGTTCTTGTTTACCCTTTGTTATCGTCTTTGAAATATTCCTGTCACTATTCATGTTTGTTGCCTTATTGTTTTCGCACAGTATAGTTTTTGACATACACGTCGAGGAATGTATTTATTAAACGCAGTGTTCTCTACTAATTCTATGTTTTATATCAAGCATCATTTAGCATCATCTATTATAAAGTCACAGCATACCTTTTAGTCATAAAGTATTTCCAACATCCACTTTATTTTATCACTTTATTTCATTTTTTTTTTTTTTTTCCAGTGAAAAAGTATTCCAACCTTCACCTTATTTGAGCATTTTTGTTGAAGGACAAGGTATGATGGATGACCAGGCGAAAAGCAAAAGAAAAGGGGTGTATTAATCAGATATTAGGCGAGAAAATCAGACAAAGAAAGTATGGGATGTCAAGAAAACGAAGAATGTCCTTGGAACAGAGTAATGCAACATGCTTCCGTTCATACATTCATACACAGGTTGTAATACAACTTCTATGATATATGGTATCAGCAAAGAAACCGTACTGAAGTTTTTCAGAACCAGTCCCAAATTCAGACAGATCATTGAGATATTTTATGACGAAGAATTAGACGTTAACGAGATAACAACTCGTAGTGAAGAGGCAATTATTCTTCTAAACAACGGTGATCCTTTAGAAGGGCTCGATATCCTGAGATTTCGTAAGTTTACCCAGAAGGTTTGCACAAGTAAAACATCCGTCCAAGTGGATACATTACCACCGACCACGGCTGCTTTTCGGTTTCACTCACTGCGCACATACCTACAGACACAGATATAGCGAGGAAACAAAACACTGGATGCAGTAGATTGGGGCTGGGAGATATCCGACAACAAATTAATGCAAGTAAGGACACATCTGCCTGCTCCTGAACCTCTTCTCACAGTCATACGCTATAATTGCCAACAAAGTTGTGACTCAACACGATGTACGTTTAGGAAACATGGACTTGATTGTTCACAAGGCTGTGGGAACTGTCGAGGAATGATCAATGATGATCATGACATTGTGTCTGAAACCTGAACGTATTATATATACGACCTGTATAAAGAGATAAACAATTGTATAAGGATTCAATGCATTTATGATAATATTTGAAAGAGTTCAGGTATTTCAGTAATTGTACACATCATTTATTGGCATGTTTTCGTAATGAATATCATTCGCACGTTATAATTAGTGCAATATGTATATAAGTACAGAGGTATATTTTTAAATTATTATATTAAGTCGTAAGTAAGCAGTATGTTTTATGTGCGCGTATATGTTTATTGTCTAAAATTAGACAATGCCAGATTTTCCAATGAGTTTCTTTGATTGTGGATGTTTATTTTCTTTAATACGTATCAAAATAGAGTATCTGTGAAAAATGGTTTTTCGACACAAATGACAAAACTATATGTTATGTTATAGTCCTATCGTATTTTTTGACGAAACAATTTCTTTACACTCGTATTAATTTCATGTACATGTAGATGCTATTGTAAGTGATGTTTCTCATAAATATGTATCAAGTTCTCTCGTGATTGACAGAACTGAAGCCAAAAATATAATTTTGTTAAGAGAGAACAATTGCTCGCTTAAAAATTTTAAAATGTATTCAAACCAATTATTACAATACTATATCATATGTTTTCGCGACCCTACACATCGTTTTACTCTTACATGTTATTATTATATCCAATCAGTATATGCTCTCTAATTCCATATTGAACACATTGAAAATATAGGCTTGGCATTAATATGGTTTTCACCAATTTGTGTACAGTTAGTTTTATATGTATTTCATATAAAATGGGTGAAGTATATATTGTCTTCACATTATAATAACCATAAATATATTAAAAGGAATTAAAGTTAAATAATTAGTTTCTTATTTTTACTTAAATGAGATATCCCTGGGCTGCATAAATGTTTCTGGTTGCAATAAATGATCTTCTTATGAGAATGATCTTGAGAATACAATGGACACTGTTGAAAAGAAGTGGGTGGGATAAATAGACCCAAAACATACGATAACTATGATCAAAATAAGAAAGAAGTAGACTTAAGGATCATCACCAGCATCTTGATATATGTGTATGTCGTGTATGCTTTAAAACAATGAAAACTAATGCTTAATGGCCGGATGCATTTTATATATGCAATTTTTGTATATTTCCACTGGTTTCAGCTGAAGTTCAATGCATGTTGTTTCTTTACAAATTTGAGCACTTTCCGCCAAAGATAAATAATTTAAAACCTTTTCATGAGATTCCCCATATATTAAAATACTTAAAAACAAACAAATCAATTCTTTTGCATTTTTTCTACCTTTGGCCATTTTAAGGCTAGAATGACTGGAGTAAAATTAAGACGTTTATTGTTAAATTTAAGCAATATACTGCAGCGCAATTTCCACGAAAAACTGGCTTTTAGAAGGGGTGAGACATTCCTATGTCCACATTGTGTTTAGGAAAAATTTCGTATTATAATGTAAATATGTTTGGTAATTTTACAAATGTGTGTTTATGAGTGTTTAATGTTCTTTTCTGTTACCTTCTTAATTGTTAGTTGTTGTTAATTTTAATAAATATTTAAGACACATATTACAATTATATTCAAAATAAATGAATAACCTTTCTTTTCTAAAAAACAACAACATAAGAATGCCTCGCTCCTAGCTTAAGTATTCGTGTGAGTAATAACTATTTATCTACCCCATGTGAGCCCCCATTTGTGACGTCATGAAGACAGCTGGTCGAACTTAGGAGTGCTTCTCAGTGACGTATATCATGTAGGGTAATAGATAGTTTTTAACCGTTTACGACCGTTTTGTTTGTTTATATTTCATTTTTTGGCAGATTTGGATTCAGTTTTGAATACCTTGTCTAAATACCGTAGCAAGTTTTCAGTAATCGTTGTTGATGTCGAGCATGCGCAGAGACAAAGTTTAACGTGATCGAAATTAGGCACACAGAGCATGTTTAATTAATACGACTTCCTTCCAATTTAACATTCGTATGGACTCGCTCCGAATATACCGGTAATGATGTCGACAATGTCCGTATTGACACTGACCCTGGTTCAGACGACATTGCTTGAGGCAGACAACAAATGTACGTTTGAGGACGGATGTACATTCAGATCTTTATTTCAGATCTGAGGCATTCATTTCATGTTCGTTTGAGGAAATGAGACATTTAACTACTAAGATTAGTGTGTGTTAAACATAGCGTGTATGAGCGCGTAGCTTTATATCGAAACTCGTAATTTCATTGTTTTTCAACATTAAATTTCAATTTGAATTGTTATAAATCATGAACTAAAAAACATATAAAAACACTTAAAACTTAAACTACAGTACAGTCGAATAATTTCGTACAGCGCTAAATAATTAAACTTCCTTTTTGTTCAAAGCAAAATACAAAAGCCTAATGGGATTTTTTGTTAAAACAAAACGAAAACTGTATGTTTATCTAATATTTAAAGCAACATCAAACAGTTTACCTATCACACCATACCTGTACAAACGATGTAGTAATAAAAACTGTGTTAATCCTGTGAAATAACTTCCATCACACAATTTGAAATGTATGCCATCGTAATGATTGGATAAACAATTTCCTAATTTAAAGCAATATTTTGGGTATGCAGTTTAACATATAAAAGGTCAATGCTCGCGTAAACTTAACCATTAGAGCTCAGTGGAGCATAACGCTATCTTAAAGGGACTTGTTAACAGATTGGCAAACTGACGATTTTAAAAAACAATTGTCATCTATTCAAAAAGAATGTATATATTATGTTTTAACAAGTGAACTAGCATTCCTGACGAAGACAAAAGTTGAAATAATTGGTTCATTAATTGCTAATCATCATCCGAAATCATAAGAATAATAAAGCTTTGGACCGCCCTGTCCTCGATTAGTTGGGAAATAGTTTTAGTGGTAAAAAATGTTTATAAATAGATAATAAATAATAAAATCTAAGCGGTGCAGTAGTAGCTTTTAAGCTTTTGCCTCCAGAAGTCCTTGGTTCGAATCCCGAGGCCTGCAATTTTGTGTATTCAGCTTTTTTGCTATTTGTTAATACTATTTTTTATAGATCTGTCAGTAAACACATCTATTGACTTTTTTTTTAAATACGCAAATCTGTGAAGAAGTATCTTTAACTGTGACACACTATGCGGATGTTCAGGAGAAGGTAAATTGTAGATCGATATCAAACGGTGTCAGATACAACAACCGTGCACTTGAGTAAAGGAAGACAACCTCCAGATTATTGATGTTTAAAATACATTGCTAGTTGTTTCCCTTGTATAAATTAATGTGCTATGTGTGCAACAAAATAATTATTTACAATTACATTTAAACAAAAATCTGAGTACGTAAAATCAATACTGTTCACAACTAAATGAACTTAATGTCAGAAATAAGTGTCCTGTAAAATAATGAAGATGAAAATTGCTTCACACCTCATTTGTTTTTAATTAAAATGATGCACGTTTTATCATTGTGGTCATTGTGTTGTACGTACGCCAGTTGGCAGGTAAATGGGGTTTTATACCTAACAATTAGCATAGCAAAAGGTGCTTATATGTCTGTACTTACTTTCATGTGCAATAACACATGTAGTCATATAAGACTGTGTTTTATATTATGTATGTACATACTTTGTATTCACAACTCCCCAGAATTGTGCTTAAAGCGTTCGTCCTCATCGAACTAAAAGGATTATGCTGTCGTCCTCGTCGTCGTCGTCATCATCATGATCAGCAGCAGCAGTATCAGTAGCAGTATTACTAATATGGTTATAATGGCAACAATACAATGAAAGATCAAACGTTCAATATTCCATTAAACGGGCCTTTTCACAGATGTTAGCATGTATTGAAGTTTGTCATTAAATGCTTTATATTGATAAATGTAAACATAAGATCTAAAAAGCTCACGTAAAAAAAAGAATACAATTAAAGAAAGAAAAAAGTCACCCTCAACCGGGCTCGCCCCAATGACCCCTGGAGTAAAAGTCTTTCGCTTAGACCACTCGGCCATCCGTGCTTATACAATGCGTGATGTATTTAATACTTTCATATATAAGAAATCTTCGTAGTATCACACAATATAACGACAACAGAACACTCCAAATTATGCAATCGTTTCGCGTTGCAACGCTTCATAATTTTCAGGTTTTTAAATCGTCAAAAGATGCATATAATGTATATTTTTGAACATGGTACATGTTCAGTATTACTGTTTCCTCACAAATATCATAGCTACAATGAAAATTTTCGAATCTGAAACAATTTGTTTTAATTTTGTCAATTTACCAAATCGTGAAAAGGCACCATTTAATGTCAATGCTGAAGATCGTGTCAAAAAATGCGTCCGCCATAATGTGATCGCTTATCCCTTCTTACTCATTACGCTTTCATCGTATCCGTGGCCGAGTGGTAAGGTCATTAGCGTCCGGAACCGGAGATCATAGGGCATAGATCTAGTATCTAGTATCAGTTTTAATGACTTGTAGTTTGAGTCACGCGTGGGTAAGAACTAGCCGCCCGGTTAGCTTAAATTCAAGAGCAACGTGTTAGCTTAAATGCAAGAGCAACGTGATATCATTTAGGATGTCGTAGGTTCGAGTCCTCTACCGGGCGCACTTTCTCCAATGTTCGCTTTCATAGCGTTGCAGAGGTCATATTTTATAATGTTCGTCTGACCAAATAATTTGTCTATATATATTAATATAAAAAATCATCATTATAATGATCAGTATTAGTACTACTACTACTACTACTACTACTACTACTACTACTACTACTACTACTACTACTACTGCTACTGCTACTGCTACTGCTTCTGCTACTGCTGCTGCTGCTGCTGCTGCTGCTGCTGCTACTACTACTACTGCTACTGCTACTGCTAGTTATATGATAATTAGATATAATTATCTAATTGATATAATTATTATTATTTTACTGAGATGGCTTACAGCCACATTCCGTCAATTTAAAAGAATATACTGACACTCGACATGATACACTTTACAGATCTTCAAAATTGAATCGTCTTCATATAAACAATAAACAGTTTATTCGATTTTGAAATAATTCAACATTTTTATCTCATGATATCTTTGACACATCGTTGTGGCTTGCAGAGAATAGTATGCAAAGAAACCTACAAAGCATTAGCGTTATGGACTCATTGTCATACAATATATGATAATCATACACCATAAATGATCTAAAAAAGTAGCAATCACAGTTACGGCCCATTTGGGATAGTACGTATATTATAGCCGGTACGTTTCTTGACATATTTTTTATTACAGCATGTTCGAATCCAAACAATTGTTATACCCCAAAAGTAATCACAAAGATTCAGGTTTTACAAGTATGTTTCTAGCCGATGCTCTCAAATAGTAGACTATTTATTGATAGCTTCTCAACACTATAGTATCTATATATGTCAATATAGTAACAAACTATAATGTATCCACGTTTTATACAGATATTTAGACGTTTAGAGTTCCAACGAATAACGCATTACGCTGAAAAAAAAGCAAAAACAACTTTTATGATTGGTCTGTCATCCGGGGACCTCAGATCCATATATTCGTTTATGAATGTAAAGTCTTATAATGTAAATCCCGAAATGCATAAGCTGGAAAAGCGGTATTCCGACCAAAGTTAGCCCAACAATGAACGCTGACGTGATCTCAGGGTGATTCCAGTCGAGGACGTTTGGATACAGCACGTTGTTGTCCTTGTCGAACGTCCAGTAGACGGTGTTGAACACGACTTAGCTTAATCCGTATCACGCCGGATACAGCGCGTGTAAAAGACGAACGGGTCGAGCTACGACGAAGGCGTCGATCAAGACGAGGACGCTGTTGACGCCATGTACGTTTACGTCCCCGTAACTAGTATGACCTATCGATGGATACAGCGCTCCGAAATACACAACCGTAACTATTAAAGCGAACAGGTATACTATATCCGCCAATATCCACGTCATGATCATGTACCACGATACCTCGGATTTCACACTAAGGGTTGACGTCGCTGATTACAAATGATGCATGGCATCCTGATGAGATACAGAAGCACTTTATTGATGGCCACATTTTATCTGGGCCGTCACGATCTAATACGAGCGCTTGTTGCAGTAACTGAAATTTGGTATAATGCTGATAAATTTTACATTAAAATATGCTTTTAACTGTGCATGGATATTGAAAATTAGTATTCACTACCCCTAACATGCGAAGTAAATCAAAAGTTGACATATTTACACAAATGTTATCAACGGTCCTTAGGCTTGCGCGAAATAATGGCAGTCATCAATAACCTTGAACAAAATAAGCACAAAGCGTGCGACAATCAATTGGCCTATTTTGTATTAAACGGATGTGCATTTTAACGTAGATAAAAATATAAAGTACATTTAATCCAAACACAGTTTCATATCAACCAAGCAAATGCACATCTAATATCAAGAAATCTGCACAGCATCATGAAATTTAGGAGCCAAGTAAATTCGGGCAACCAAGGTGGATTCAACAGGCTGAAGGGACACAACGGTTGGCGAACAGTGCGTACCAAAACATGCATGCATATGAGTCGTGTCCTGAGAAAACTGGACATAATGCATGTGCGTAAAGTGTCGTCCCATATTAGCCTGTGCAGACCGCACAGGCTAATCAGAAACGACACTTTCCACCTCAATTTGATTTTTGCAAAGAAGATACTTCATTATAACGAAAAATGTCATAAAAGCGTAAAGTGTCGTCCCTGATTTGCCTGTGCGGACTGCACAGTCTAATCTGGGACGACACTTTACGCACATGCATTATGCCCAGTTTTCTAAGAACGCGGCTCATAAAATTGCATCTATAGATACCCTACATATCTCATCCTGTATCAGTAGTCTGGTCGTATGGCCTAAGCGCAAAGTGTACAGATATAATTATATGCATGTCACAGTTTCGGATACATTTGTCGAATATATCTAAATATGTTTGCCTGATAATGCACGCTAAAAATCAACATAAATCCATGAAGAAATATTTCTTGAAGACAGAAACCACGCCATTTAAGCAAAAAAAATAAAATAAAACAACGGGTGAGGGGAGTCTGTTTAAAAACACTCTCGCTGCTTCAAAACTGGTATGCGTTTCTTTAAGGCATACATAAGTATAACTGATGATATATAGGTCACAAAACATTTATATCTGAGAAAGTGAGTTTCGGCGGTGCTGTTCAAATATTGACAAACGATAAAATATGACCAAGTATAATGGAACCAGCATGAACTTTAAGATACGTATTGAACACTAGCAAACATACAATTGCTTTTTAATTTCGGGTTTCTCGGCCCAGAACCGCAAGGATTGATGAAAGCCTTTGTATAGCGCTATTCATTTAAAAAATGCACCACAATTAATGCTTCTGATGACCCATGCATTTGTCCCATGACGAAAGTTAAAACTTCAATACAGAAATTGAGAATAAGCCGTCGATATGGCATGTTCACCAAAGAGTACCCCATACCGACAAGCCAATATTGCAACACTGCAGGCTGAGGACAATTAAGTATCCATCGTCTATCATAAATAAGGAGATGTGGAATATAGAACAGTTTTAAACCGTTTGTGATATACAATAATATGTATCGCTACATTATGATGGTGTATGGTATTAGTCAAAAACATTATATTTCCTTCCACAAATATCTCCCCAAAAATAAAAAGTAAGATCTTCTAAAAGTGTGTCTTGTTTGTTTTTAAGATTCCCAATTTAATAATAAAAAAAAAAGAAGCAACCTCATGAAACCTATGAAATGTTAATTCGACATTTTTCTAAAGTGTTAATATAAAGTTTATTTAGCGACATATCTAATGTTGAAAAATGATTGCAAGCTTAATATTTATTTAAGTGATTTAAATAAATATGATTTAAAACTCAATCTGGAATACCAACTTATTATTATTATTGTTATTATTATTATAATTACTATTATTATTATTAAATTATCCATTGTAGGATTTTACTGGGATGTCTTACAGCCATATTCCGTCAATTTATAAGACTATGTTGAAACTCGACCAGATACACTTTACAGATCTTCAAAATTGAATCGTCTTCATATAAACCGTGTATTCGATTTTGAAATAATTCAACATTTTTATCTTAGGATATCACAAGATTCCTTTAAGATCTGTTAACTTATTACTTTTTACTTGAAAAGACATTGCCGTTTTTGAGACATATACACAAATGTGGAAGCATTGGAAAATATTTTGTCTGAAGCCACTTGTTGCATTTTTATAATTAATTAAACACACACATTTCACAACTGGGAGACGTGTCTTAAAGGTAAACGCATTACTGGTGCTATATGGGTCACAAACCATAAAGATGTGATAAGGGGGTTAATGTGGTGCGGTTCAAACATTGACAAACGATCAAAAGGTTAACACGTTTATTGGAACCAAAATAGAATCTGAGATAAGTATTGAACACTAGCAAACCTAAACTTGCTTTTCGATTTCGGGTTTCTCAACCCATTCCATAAGGATTGATAAATACCTTCGTATCCTGGTAGAGCTCTGGGGACTTTTAAAAATGAGTCGCGTTCTGAGAATACTGGGCATAATGCATGTGCGTAAAGTGTCGTCCCAGATTAGCATGTGCAGTACGCACAGGCTCATCAGGAACGACACTTTCCGCCTAAATAGGATTATTGCTAAGAAGAGACTTCATTTAAACGAAAAATGTCATAAAAGCGGAAAGAGTCGTCGCTGATAAGCCTGTGCGGACTGCACAGGCTAATCTGGGACGACACTTTACGCACATGCATTATGCCCAGTTTTATGAACACGACTCAAATGCATCAGTTGTGTTAATTTGCTGGCTTAGATTATAGCTAGTACAGTTATATTACAAATATGTATAATTTAAGACCGCTTAAATCGTCGATATAAACTGTAAACCGAAGAGTACTCCAATATTGTGAAGGCATTTTTGCACCACGGCATGTATGGGATAACGAAGTAACCGTCGTCGTTCAGTAATTAATTAAGCCACACTTACGGCTCTCTACTCCCGCTTCCATTGTTGATGTAGTTTTTGTTAACTTTCGTCAATGACAGCCGGAGTGCTCAATCGGCTTTCTTTGCAAATCTGATCATAGGGTAATTTTGCTGTTAAGAGAAGAACATTTGTGACAAAAAAGAAGAAAATCCATATATACAATAACAGTTTGAATGTTTATTTAAATGTCGACATGATAGCGATGTTCCGACGCCGTGTTATTACATAGCAATCTAAATTACATGCATAAGAAAACTGTGTCAAAATAAATATAAGTATTTATAAATATTGAACAAAGAATGTAACTACATAAAAATAATAAAGGTATGTGCATTTATCCTCATACACAGATTCATATTTAAACAGTATGTTAGTATTAAGAAGACCTTAAAAAGATTAATATGTTTATGTTTATCAAAATTATTACAAACGTTTTGTGTTTTTCCCATCAAAATGATGACTCAACATATTGATAGAAAAATATGAACAAAGCAAATGAGTAATATTGATGCTCTTTCTGCCGCTGCCGTTGCTTATGTGGTTATTGTTGTTAATGCTGCTGCTGTAGAACCAAAATATGCTTACACTCTTGTTCACAAAAATACACAATAGCAAATAATATACAAATGATCTCTGAACGTGTCTGTCTGTATATATCTTTGACACATCGTTGTGGATTGCAGATTATACTTTGCAAAGAAATCAATAAAGCATTAGCGTTATGGATTCATTGTCAAACAATATATGATAATCAATACATACACCATAAATGATCTAATATAATTATCAATCACAGTTACGGCCAATTTGTTGTAGTACGTATATTATAGCCTGTCGCCCTGTGTATTTCTTGACATATTTTTATACAGCATGTTTGAATCCAAACAATTGTTATACCCCAAAAGTTATCACAAAGATTCAGGTTTTACAAGCATGTTTCTAGCCGATGCTCTCAAATAGTAGCCTATTTCTTGATAGCTACTCAACACTATAGTATAGTCAATATATACGGAATATAACGCTAGTCAAATGTTCCAAGAATTTGTATCACTCGAGTGGCTTGTGTGATGACATATCACACGAGAGGCGGAGCCTCGAGTGTGATGCGAAATTGCACAAGCCACGAGAGTGATACAAACTCTTGGACAATTGACTAGCGTAATATTCCTTTTATTATATACAACAACTAACGAACACAGTTAGCAAATGTATTTTTACTTAAACAAAACTGACAAAATAATGACTAAAACGGTACGCCAAAGTTTATTTAAGACGCGTATGAATACAGTTTATGTAAATTAACGTGTAAACATTCGAACCGGGAAAACACAGGTTTCCGACACGCTTACCTTAATGCCATCGTTAATCCAATTTTTATAACTATTAAGTTGACAACTTTAATCCGATGTTTATAACAAAAACGTTTAAACGATATGCACGTCCACTTCTATCTTCCATGTCTTTATCGAAACTTAGTTTAAACCACACTATTTTATTGTATTCCTATCGAAATATACTTTTATGCATGATAAACACACACTCCAAAATACGTTTTTTACCTAATATATTTCGTAATATAAAATATTTCTATTTTCGGTGCTTGTTATGTGACGTCATTAAATGGGTCGAAGTAGTCCGGCTAGTATGGTAATACGGAATTAGAAACAGCGAGTAGCGAAATACGGGATTTTTTATTTCAACGATTGATACAACCTGTATTTTGTTAAAAGCATTAAACAGGTATATAATAAAGTAACAAACTATAATGTATCCACGTTTTTTATACAGATATTTAGACGTTTAGAGTTCCAACGAATAACGCATTACGCTGAAAAAAAGCAAAAACAACTTTTATGATTGGTCTGTCATCCGGGGACCTCAGATCCATATATTCGTTTATAAATGTAAAGTCTTATTATGTAAATCCCGAAATGCATAAGCTGGAAAAGCGGTATTCCGACCAAAGTTAGCCCAACAATGAACGCTGACGTGATCTCAGGGTGATTCCAGTCGAGGACGTTTGGATACAGCACGTTGTTGTCCTTGTCGAACGTCCAGTAGACGGTGTTGAACACGACGTAGCATAATCCGTATAACGCCGGATACAGCGCGTGTAAAAGACGAACGGGTCGAGCTACGATGAAGGCGTCGATCAAGACGAGGAAGCTGTTGACGCCGTGTACGTTTACGTCCCCGTAACTAGTATGACCTATCGATGGATACAGCGCTCCGAAATACACAACCGTAACTATGAAAGCGAATACGTATACTATATCCGCCAGTGTCCACGTCATGATCATGTACCACGTTACCTCGGATTTCACACTAAGGGTTGACGTCGCTGATTCGACATCGTTTTGTTTGTTAGTGCCGTACGGAGTTGGTGCGATTTTTTCGTTGACGTCTATGACGACATCTGCGGTGTTGCCATCAACAGTGAACCCCGTGTTGGAGAGCCCGGTTGAGACTCCATTTGATACGCTGTACGCAGCCTTCGGTAACACCGATGTCTTGCAGACTGAACGGCTTCTACCGCGTGACGTCAGAATGTGATATGACGTCACAAACACCGACATCACGAGGTAAATAGTCAGTATGAGGAACGACCATATTGTGACGTACGCCATAAGAGTGTGCTGAGGGTTTTCAACCTCTCGGAATATGTAGATGAATGCAAACAGCGCGTAACCAGCCGTGAGCAGGCGGTAGGACAGATAGATCCCGGCGTTCCATTTCCACTGAAAGTAGACAAAGAGACATTCGACATTGGTATAACATGAATTTGTAGTATTGCGACAACAAACAAATACCATACCGTAGTTTGCATATATACATGTTTTGTAATTTTCGTATGTTTTCTTTTCCTAATTGAAATAAACCGATGTTATGCTCTCTTGTTAAAGCCTGTGAGCTGTTTTATAATGATTCAAACACAATACAGTGTTTCAGATTTTATCTACACAAATAATTTCATAGTAGATCTGCGTGGTCAATTCACAATTACGCATAAATTAGAGACGAAAATACATACATATGTTTAAACGTTTCTTTCTCTGCTATTAGCAAGAATAGATAACGATTGTCTAACAACATTTTATACGCACATCTATACCTATATGCTTATTTAACAATTTATTTCTATGTTTACATGTTCATTTGAACATAATATTTTATATCTACATGTATACCTATAAATTGTGTTTAGGAATTTATTTCTATATTTACTTGTTCATTTTGGACATTTGAGTCATGCACTAAAAATAACCATATCCATGAGTCCTATTAGCTAAAAACATATCGCATTTAAATCAAATTGGCCTCGAAAAAGTTAAACGAAATATATTTTAAATGATAACCACCAAGTGTTCATCAACTGGATTCAAACCATAAAAATGCACTTCAAATTGATCTCTGCCGGTTAAGTTTGTTTAGATTTCTTGAAAGTGTTTTATATACTGAGAAACCTTGCGTCTGTGCGATGATTATCGTTCCGAGAATTAAGATAATGTATTCCTAACAAAAATAAAGCCAAACGCATTTTCTTTGTGAGTCACGATGTACTTTTCATGAACTAGCACAGGGAACAAATACAATTTCAATGTGCATATCATGGGGTGAACACATTTATCAGTGAAGCATATTTCTCAATTGAAGTCGAATGAAATGGAAAGTGGGGGGAAATGAGAAACAGATACGTACGCGGATGCAGAAACAATTAGCACGTTTATAAAGATAGATTGCATCTAATAGAGACAGCGATGGGCTTCGCCACACCAGATATGTGAAATTGGAAGTATATCAGCTTTATGTACTCACAAAGGTTAGCTACTGTAGACCTTGTTATGTAAGTTGAACCCACCGCATGATATACTGAGATTTAAGCCGAGGTCACACATTCCCGACAGTATCCCGATATCGTCCAGGCAGTTCAACGATACAAATGGTACAACGACGTGCATTTCAGGATGGTTTGGGGACAATTGGGTCGCAACTAGGATAACCGGGGCTTATTCTTTCATCACACTGTCGCAACAACATATTTATAGTTATTTTAGTTATTTTAATTAAAGAAATCAATGAATGTTAAGCCCAAACTCTATTTATGTATCAGCTAAATTTACCAATATAATGTTCATGTGTAGTACAGAACGATAGTGAAAACATTTTATCAAACATCTATATGTGCAATAATCGGCCTTTTACACAGGTGCGTGGACAATTTAGGCGTTTATATTACTCAATGTTTTAAGGTACGACATTTTACTCGAAATCAACAATAAAGTCGGTATTTTCAGTAGAAATTATTCAGATTCAACAAGACACATTTAAACAATTCGAAATCAAAATGTAGAAAATTGTATACACAAAAAAAACATATAAAAACTGTTTTCAAATATACAGACAATTTTTCATGACGTCATTATTTACACGTCAAACGTCATATAAAACATAACTATTCCTATAAACAAATAAAGATTCGTAGCGATTATATTTTATTATTTATTTATAAATGGGAGCGTTATGTTATGATAACAGAAAAACACGTTACTGACCTATCGTTGCGTAATATATCAGGCTTTACAACAGTAAAAAAAACGACCCGGCAAGCCTTGCCGTTTTTTATTCGGAATCTAACCTGATACATTACAAAACAATAAGGCATTAAGTCATTCGCCATGCATCCGTTTACGTGGCTGCGGCAATAATGTTTACAATTTTTTAGTAACCACATGCACGACTGTATACTAATTATAATTCATCGTCATATATTATTAATCATGGCATTTAAACAGTTGAAGGTTAATTAAACATAAGAGATAGCGCCGCGAACATCGCAATTTCGTTATTTTCGGCTGATGCATTCAGTATCGTGTATATTTGTACATGCATGATTGTGTTTATTAAAATTAAATGCAATGATAAATCTAAAAACGCAATTAAAAAGTACATGGCTATTCATGTAAACGCATTAATCACCCGTTTAAATTTGTGTGTTTTAAATAACGGTTATTGACTTTCAGTATACAGAGCAGGTCAAATGACAAAAACGCTGACATATATCGTTATCGAGTGTACGTTCACCGTCTGTGCCCTTCCCTATCAAACGCTCGCGTAAAAATGCGCTTGAGAATCGACATGTGTGTCTGTCTGTCTGTCGTTCGGTCGGTATGTCTGTCTGTCTGTCTGTCTGTCTGTCTGTCTGTCTGTCTGTCTGTCTGTCTGTCTGTCTGTCGGTCGGTCGGTCGGTCGGTCGGTCCGCCCGCCCGCCCGCCCGCCCGCCCGCCCGCCCGCCCGCCCGCCCGCCCGCCCGCCCGCTTGCCTGCCTACCATTAACATATGGATAGATCTTTGATGAAACTAAATATCACTAAATGAGCATTGTTTACACTTATTCAAATTCCCGTAATCATGTGTTTGACAATTTTGCCAAGCTTCCCTAACCTGCAGAGCCCTGTTTCCTGAAACACATTTTCCACGCTGAACTCTTTTTTTTATTCGTGACGTTGAGTAAACGAGATTTGAATGGCTTTATTATTTCGTAATTAAATGTATATTCGGTAATTGTATTTCTTTGTGGAACCCGGATTGATTTGAGTGTTGTTTTGTTTTGTTTTAATGTGGATGATAAATGGGATAATATTTTCTTGAGAAGATAATACATGAGACTCTCCATGGCCACCACACCTCTCCATCGGTGGAAGACCCATCTCCAACTTGAGATTCGCTGATGACATTGACCTAATGGGTTGCACCAGCAGTGAACTTCAAGATCTCACCAACAGACTCTATGAAAGAGCAGTAACATACGGGAAGCAATTCCATTAGCTTCAACACCAACTACACGCTCTACAAGTCCCTCGTAGTCTCCATCCTACTGTGCGGCTGCGAGACCTGGACGCTTCACGTGGACACAGAACGCATGATACAGGCATTTGAACATAAATGTCTCCGAAGAATGCTCCGCATCTCCTACACAAGACCAACTAGTACGTCCGGAACATGACTGCAACACTTGTTGGTCCACAAGAGGCCCTACTAGCGACCGTCAACCGACAAAAGCTGGCTTGGTTTGAATACGTCACCAGGAACGACTCTCTGTGCAAGACTGTTCTCCAGGGCACGCTAGAGAGAGGTCGATGTCGAGGCCGTCAGAAAAAAAGCTGGATGGACAATGTAAAAGAGTGGACATCCCTTGACATGGATGAATTACTATCAGCAGCACACAACAGACCTGACTTCTGTTTTCTGTATCGTCGTCCCTCAGTTCGCCCCCCCCCCCCTCCCAGGGGGTCAAACCGGTTAAGGGAATGATGATGATGATGATGATGATGATGATGATGATGATGATGATGATGATGAAGAAGATGAAGATGATGATGATGATGATGATGATGATGATGATGATGATGATGATGATGATGATGATGATGATGATGATGATGATGATGATGATGATTATAATGATGATGATGATGATTATTATTAATATTATTATTATTATTATGCTGATGATGATTATGCTGATGATGATTATGATGATGATGATGATTATCGGACTTCTTAAAACGGGGCTAATAAAGTAACACATAATATCTCTTTGATACTCTGAAACTCGTTGATATTTGATCAAACTGTATTGAGCAAATACTTAAGAATTGAAGATTAAACGGCGTACGTTTTCAATGAAAGTTTAGCTGACGGATGTTTGTTCATAACATCTACTGCATGTGTATATTAACCCATTTATGCCTAGCGTCTAGAAAAGCCTTGGCAAACAGCGTAGACCCAGATGAGACCCCGCATGATGCGGCGTCTTATCAGAGTCTGCGCTGTTTGCTAAAAGGAATTTATGTAAGAAATATTCTAAATATAGAAATAAATATACTAGACATCCCTAATTTTGGAAATAAATTGATTCAATTTAGAAGGATGGGAGTGTCCACAAGGCATAAATTGGTTAATAATGTTCAGGAGTAAAAAACGACATCAACATGTACCCCAGGAACTACCGGTCTCTGTCTTTGACAGTGGTTGCCATAGAGCGTTACAGACAATAATATCGATTAGTATATTATTTTATTTCAACAGCTTTATAATCATGAAATACGACCACTATACAGACATACAAACTTATCGATTGTGTTATTTCGTAAATAAAGGTTTCGTGTTAACGCAATATACAAAAGATGATATCGACAAGATCTAGCGAAGTAATTTACCACTGTAAAAATGTTATACATGTACTTGCTGTTCGCGGTTTCCCATGTTTTATAATAAATGCACTTAGTTCTGTATACACCTCGTTTCGTGAACTATTTCTATACAAATACATGGCAGCCTATTATGAAGAAAACCATAACTAATTTATTTGTATGTAGCGTTTTTAATAGTAAATGAACATAAAGGTTCTTTATTAATCGTTCACATATTTCGTTACTAAAGAGTGAACATGATAAAAAATAAAAACGACAGCGATGTCGTTAGATCAAATCGTCATTTTTAATGAGTTTACCCTAAGTTTTATTTCGTTTGATATGTTATGTAATATATATCCACATGAAGGAAATCTGTACTTCCGTTGTTCTGTTAGCGCTGACATGCATGCATTTTCTGTGCATTTTAGAATTCATGTATTGTGAAATATACCGGCAAAAAGCATGTATTATTAGTAAAACAAATTTTATTCACAAACCTACCCAATCACTATAAAGGTTGAAAATAAATGTTTCATAAATACATAATGTTACCTTACCTGCGAAAAAACAAGAGAATCCGAGTCGGAATGCGAAAATCCAACATTGGACAATGTGAACTCTTTTTTAAATGTTTCGCACATTTTTGCGTTTTGAAGTTGTCTAAATCCCAATATACACCAGCATGAACAATATCCAAGAACTAACTTCTCTTTAATTTTTGAATCTAGTGGAATTACTATTAAAGACACAACTAAAGAACGAAAAACCGCGATTTGCAACAATTACATCATCGCCTCTTCGATCGCTGTCATTGAGAACTGGACTCCCGCGTTTTTTGTTACACCTTTATACGATATGTGAGTGAATGCCACGCTAGTTACCAGCTCGTCAGTCGTGTCTACTCGGTCTGTCTCGTAACAAGTCGAGTCACTATCTGCTTGTAGGTAGTGACCGATCAGATCATAATGACCTCCTCGTACAGAAACACGGCGCTCATTTCAAACAGAGACGTTATCAGTAATGTGTGAGACGAAAATCTGTCGAAATTAAAGGCGGAGTGAAAGTGCCCTTAACTGTTTAAACGATTAAAGAAGATTCCGCATGTCAAATGGTCTCTTTAAAACTATAAGGACGTGATTTCAAAATCTCGTTTCGTTTCGAGCTTGACCTCATGTTATATTGGGGCTTGTATTAGCCTATTGAGATAAGAACAAATCTGGACAAATAAGGATTGTCGAAAAGTTGAAAAGGTTGTACTGCGCAAAACTTTTACCCGAGGTTATATTCATTAAATGTTGTTGTTTTTTTTTACTTAATGCGAAAGAAAAACGAATTGATGTAAATATATTTTGAGTCGTAAAACTTCAGACTTCGTCGGCGTATGAATAAAGCGTTATCTTCCATATAGTAAACACACCGATGAAATGAAGAAAACATAACTAATCATATCTTGCAATTACAGCACAATGTGGATTTTATACGTGATTTAATCATTCTCAAGGCCATCACGAACAAAATTTCGATTGCGTATGAGAAAAGTTTCAATATAAGGTTGTATGCTTTAATAAAAAATAGGTATTGTAATGCTTTTTGGCTTTCAGTCATCCAAGAGTGGTACTTTCAAAAATGATGCTACGACCAGCAGTTTTTTGGGCGATTGCCTTCTGCAATTCGCCCCATCGGTAACATAATATACGTATACCGAAGAATGTAGTCCGTTAATGCATTTGACCACTTTGCATCCAGATTCTGCATTCGCAAACAAAATAGCTCCGATGAGCGCGTTCCATCCATGACAACGTCTTTTCACTGTGGCATTAGCACCCGAGTAACACGCAGTCCTCATGGAAGGTGTATACAGCGACGAAATATCGGCTCAATACTGAACTATCTGCACTTAACCGATACAGTGCATTTATGTTCTTTCGTTTTAAGAAAGCAACTGCGTTCGCGATATGGGCGATAAACTTTAATTACCACGCACTACATTGTTTTACTGTCAAAGTAAACATCTCAATGTTCTCTGCGCTACAAAGTTTTTATATGACAATTCGCCCGTGCTTTTCATGCCAGTTTTGAACTTTTTCCTTACACACGAAATACATGTTGTGATTGTCACTTTCACAGAAGCTAATTAATTTGCGTTAATGTTTTTCAACTAATCATAACAATCTCATATATGTCCATCCTAACAGTAGAACATTATCAACATTTATTTTTTGTTCTCATAAAGTCGCTATATGACCTACACTGTGTCGATGTGACTTAAAATCCAGCAAATAAATTAATTGAATATATATATGCGTAATAATTAATAAAAAAAATACTATGTCAGTGTAAAAACCTAGGTCACCAGTTCAAATGATAATAATCAAAATTGAATTCACAAACGTTTCGCAGTTATGAATTGGCACGTGCGACAATTACTTGTTTTAAAAAGCAGCATTTACGTTTAACCCCAATAGCTAAATCATATATTATATTGACAGCCTGTCACCCTTCCTTATTTCCATCTGTTTTATTCAACAGAAGTGATTGGTTGGCATCACGGTGTAAAGTGTTTTTACGACCACAAAATTTGAGCAAAATCGCCCCAACAGTACTTTCAGTACTTTGATTCTTCTGAGAAGACAACTCCAGCATCTAAATTTCCTCTGAAAAATTCTGCGTCTTATCCAAACACTCCCTCTTACGCAGTTCGGGAGTACACAAATACACATGATGCCACAGTAGCTTGTCTTGTGTGGATCGCACCATTAGAATCCTTTCCTAAGGATCTTTGGAATCATGTTACCAATGAAACAAGAGTTCCGCGGTCGAAGACACATGACCTTTAAAACAGAGCTTTGAACTAGTGACCCCAATTTCAATAGAGGTCATCTAATGTCAAAGGCCAATGCACATGTGAAGCATCATGTCAATTGATTAATTCATTGACGAATTATTGATTTGAAACAATGTTCACACTTATTGTGACAGTGACCTTGATCTTTGACCTAGGGGTCATCTACTATCCAAGGCCAATGCACATGGGAAATATCAAGCCAATCTGTTAATCAGTTGATTAGAAACGTTTTCACACTTAGCGTTACAGTGACCTTGACCTTTGACATAGTGAGTCCAATTTTTATAGGGGTCATTTACTGTCCAAGACCAAGGCACATGGGAAGTATCAAGCCAATCGGTCAATTCGTTGACGAGTTATTAATTGGAAAGGATTATTGTGACAGTGATCTTAACTTTTAACCTGTTGACCCCAATTTCGATAGGGGTCATTAACTGTTCAAGGTCAAAGCACATATGAAGTTTCAAGCCAATCGGTCAATTCGTTGATGAGTTATTGATCGGAAACGATTTTCACACTTATTGTGACAGTGACCTTTGACCAAGTGACCACATTTCAATAGGGCTCATCTAATGTCTAAGGCAAATGCACATGTGAAGTATCAAGCCAATCAGTCAATATTTTGACGAGTTTAACGAACTGGTTTACCGACAGACAGACAGCCAGACAGACCGACCGACATCCTGCAAAACAATATATCACCTCTTCTTCAAGGGGGGGGGGATAACTAATGTTACGTAATGTTGCAGGTTTACCTGTTGGCCATGTCGCACAAATGTATCAGTGACTTTTTTGTACTTAATGGTAAATGGTGGCAAGATATTTTCCAAAATTACATGGGACCCAGCTGGCCAGTTTTCCCCCTTGGCCAAAGATCAGGAAGGAGGTGATTTTTGTCTTGCCATGTGATTGTGTTTGCAAAACTGTTGATATTGATTTGTTCTTAAGTAAACTACAGACAGTCTTGCTTGATACTTTGGATGGCACATGCATGAAAATTGAGGAACATGAATCATGTCATAACTCTTTTGTAACAGTTTATTTATCTATGCAGATTTAATGCCTGTGCTCAACAACAGTGTGTAGCTTTGTTTAAAGTTTATATGTATTAATATTTATTTTTTATTGGATAACTAAAATCCCATGCTTTTATTAAGTTTTTGTGTATTACACCTGTTGCTGTAAAACAACAGATTGTCAATTCCTGTAAAACAACAGCAGTCACTATGTTTAAATGCTGAATTTAATGTTTATTGAAGGCAAAAACGTAATATGAATTCTGTGATCAAGGCTAAGGGTATTTTTTAATATTGCATTTGAAAAACGTTTTTTCTGTAGGTTTGATGTTTATTTTCGTCTATTTGCATGCAATTGTTAATTTATTAGCTGATTTCTGTCATGTTCGTGAGTTTTGACATGCCCCCTACATTCTAATGCCACGTGATTCTATACTGGAGAAAATGGTCCGCTAATGGGTAATCCTGGCCGATGCACAAAATGCTGAAACTTTATTTTGCAAACAAATTGTGTAATTCTCATTGTAAATAATATTTGTATTTGAAAAAAAAATGTTTTGTGAATAAAAGGCAATTAATATCTTTAATACATCGTGCATTGTTTTCTTCGATGTACCGGAAGTGATCCGTTACTGGCGACCATACTGTATAAAAAAGGCATTCCAAGAGTTACGGTGGGTTTATGGACTTTGAGTGCATGTGTTTGACTTTGTGTACCTTTGCTACACATAGTGTTTTTTTTTTGTAGTGTTTAGTGTGACCGTTACGGCATGTAAACAATAGCTTCTTTTAATTTTAGAGACATATGTGATTAATGCTAAAATGCTTCGTAAACTAAGGAAAAACGTTTAGATGTCATGTTTAGAGGATGTTTTTGTATCATGACAGTTTTTAATTTTTTGAAATTTACATGTTATTTACAACATACTCATATTTCTGTTCAAATGATATGCATCCAAACTGTACAGTGTTTTTTGTATTATTAGCGAATGTACAATTCGGATTTGTTCATTTGGAACCTACTGGCGGGAACTTTTATATGAATTTTACTGGTCATGATTAAAGGTCACCCAAGGTCAAAAGTGACGTTAAACAGCTATGCCGAAAAATTGTGGAACATGCCCAGGTGGTCCTGCGCATGATCGTCACTGATTACTGGTGTAACCATAAGGCCAAGCTTTAGACATACGTTTACATTTTCATATCAACATGGCGATGGTATTTCATTTTTAATTCACGAGTGATCTTAGAAAATAATATTTTCACGGGTGGCGCACACATTTTCTTTTTATTTTATGCGTTTTTAACTGTTTATCTACAGTGTAAAAGAGTTTAGCAGGATAATTTTCGCTGGCATAAGGACGTCATTTCGTCAATTCACGGTTATCAATAATTTCCACTTTTAATTTTCACATTTTGAAACAGCGAATTATCACTTTTAATTCACTGATATTTTTTTAGAAACCAATGGAAAGCATACAATAATATTTTTTTGACGGTTTCTTGACTTTTGTTCCTAAAGGTGATTTAATCTTGGTATTAAATTGTTTGTTTTGTTGAATTTGATTCACTGTTTACCAAAAATGAAGATTTTTTAGATGATGTCGAGTAAAATGGCCTACTTCAATCATAACTGATGTATCTCTGTTGACGTGATATACAACTGATGCAAGGATTATCATACACCTTTGTATCAGGCAGTTATAGATGTTGTGGTATGATAAAAAGTATATCATACACCTTTGTATCAGGCAGTTATAGATGCTGTGGTATGATAAAAAGTATATCATACACCTTTGTATCAGGCAGTTATAGATGTTGTGGTATGATAAAAAGTATATCATACACCTTTGTATCAGGCAGTTATAAATGTTGTGGTATGATAAAAAGTATATCATACACCTTTGTATCAGGCAGTTATAGATGTTGTGGTATGATAAAAAGTATATCATGCACCTTTGTATCAGGCAGTTATAGCTGCTGTGGTATGATAAAAAGTATATCATACACCTTTGTATCAGGCAGTTATAGATGTTGTGGTATGATAAAAAGTATATCATACACCTTTGTATCAGGCAGTTATAAATGTTGTGGTATGATAAAAAGTATATCATGCACCTTTGTATCAGGCAGTTACAAATGTAGTGGTATGATAAAAAATATGTCATGCACCTTTGTATCAGTTTGAAACCAACGTATAGGTAAGATAACAAAGTTTACCCAACTTGGGCTGGAACAACTTACCTTTTGATTAAAAAAGCAATCTGAACTTTTGTAAACGTGTGGGTGATTTAATGCCTTAATACCTTCGGAGTTTTAATGAAGTAATTTTGCGAGCAATCAAACGCCATTCATGTTATACTTTATACAAGCAACCCACTAATTGCAACGAAACAAAACAACAATACAACAATAGAAACAATCCAAATTATTATAATTTGCATTAAAAATGTCATCAATTCCTATTATGTATTAAATCTGTTACAAAAAGTTGGAAAAAAAATCATTTTACCATATTTTGAAAAAGACCCTTTGACCATTGTCTTGTTAAAAACACATTCCGCGTGTCCGCATGTCGAGTCCCAGTTACTACATTGTTCATAGTGATGACACAGCGCTCGCTGCAACTGGCGTGACGTCAAGCGATGCATGGCATCATGATTAGATATACAAGCACTTTATTGATAGCCACATTTTATCTGGGCCGTCACGATCTAAGACGAGCGCTTGTTGAAGTAACTGCAGTTTTGTATAATACACATAAAGTTTTCATTAAAATATGCATGGATATTGAAAATTAGTATTCACTCCCACTAACATGCGACGTTAACCAAAAGTTGACATATTAACACGAATGTTATGAACGGTCCTTAGGCTTGTGCAAATAAATGGCTGTCATCAACAACCTTGAACAATCAGTTAAACAGAGCTTAGGTTATCTTGAATACACACAAAATCAAACGAAAATTCCGTGCGACATTCAAATGGCCTAATTTGTATACATTTAAAAAAAATGCACCACAATTAATGCTTTTGATGACCTATGCATTGTCACATGACGAAAGTTAAAATTTTAATACAAAATAAGCCCTCTATCTGGCATTTTCACCAATGAGTACCACATATTTTCAAGCCAATATTGTATCACTGCAGACTGAAGATAATTAAGTATCCCTCGTCTTTCATAAATAAGGAGCTGTGAAATATAAAACAGTTTTAAACCGTTTGCGATATACAAAAATATGTATCGGTAAATTATAATTGTGTATGGTATTAGTCAAAAACATAATATTTGCTTCCACAAATATATTCCAAAAAGTAGAACAGTAAGGTCTTCTAAACGAATGTGTCGTTTGTGTTCTTAAGATTCCCAATTTAATAATAAAGAAGAAGTAGCATTATGTAACCTTTCAAATTTGAATGTGACATTTTTTTTCTAAAAAGTTAATTAGAAGTTTATGTAGCGACATTTCTATTGTTGTAAAATGATTGAAAATTAATATTTATTTTTGTGAATTAAATATATCTGATTGAAAACTCAATCTGTAATACCAAAATAAGTTTAGGGTCGGAAACAAATAGAGTCGGTCGGATTAGTGGAAGCAAATAAAATGTACGTGTTAGCAAATACTCGTAAAATTTTACATTTGTATTACGATATAAGATATTTCAACTGTATCAAGAGCAATTTACAGGCAAAAACAAACGATATACATAGTCATTGTGTAACTTACTGTACCTGGTGCCTGCTCAAAACAATATTCGTAGTATTGTACGGTTGTTTGATCGTTTGTTGTTTGCGGGTAATGCAAGAAGTTGGAGGGTTCATAGCTGTATCGCTGAACTTCTGTTTTTCTTGTTTCGCCAAAAAATTATTTTCACTTACACATACTTATCGGGCACTTCAAATGTAATTGTTGACAATTTTCTCCGTTTCCAAGTTACACTGCTTTTGAGGGGGTAATTAAATGACGGATGAAGCTGATTATTGAGGATTTTTTTTGCTCTGTGTTATCCAACGTGTTTGCCTAAAAGGCTCTTTATAATGGATTTGAATATTTCTGTAGCTGTAATTTCCGAATAAACAAGTTAATCAGGCGCGTTTAAACTGGTCAATGAAAATTGTAATTCTGACTTCTTTTTTGCTCTCTTTTTTTTATCTTTCCAATTAATAATTGATTACCTCAACAGACTCGAATGTATAATCTACTGTACAAATACACTAGTAAACTATGTGCTTTATCACTAAACATAGTTGTAAATCGTTCAAGTTACCAAATGGACTTGCTTGTCATTTAAGGAATTTGAGACCTTAAGGACATGTACATATTCTTATCCGGGCAACCGTAGTCTTACAACGCAGACGCTTGTATACTATTTAAGTCCTGTGAATACCTTTTGCATGCACAATGCCATTGAACGACTTTTTGAATGTACAGAACATAGCTTTCCCTGCGGCCAGTAATCCTTTCGGAAATAAAAACAACAGCATTGGAATTTAAATTGCAAAAATTCTCAAACTCATCGGAACGAAATGTTTATGTTGTCAAATTTGTAAACGGTATTCATCTTAAAGCTCTTGGTCTTGAAGTAAAAAACAAACAAGTTCAAATGTATTTGCAAACCGGTGTAAAAGAAATAATGTTAGTACACATTGTACCACATTTGCAAGCGGAAAGAACCCAAATGTTACCGTAAGTTATGTACATTGTGCGGCCTACCACATGAACAATTCCAAAAAAATAAAAAGCAAGATTTGACAAAACATTAAACGGACTTCCATACGACGCGATTATAGTTGGAAAGGTTCATCGTGGTACTGTAATTACTTCAATGACCCCGATACACTAACACAAGAGTTGAGGAAATTTTCCTTGATCTCGGACACCAATCCCCTTACGAATGAACTGATAGATTGATACATGGAATTCAGATACAATTAGAACAAACATTATTAACATTATTAAGTTTCAAAACACTTAACTAAGTTTAAATATAGCACTATAAGAAAAACGTGTCCCGACCTTGGGCGGTTGTTTTTCAACAGACTGGACATTTTTTAACTCGTCCCAGATATCATAAGAACATATCATCTACACGCCAAATAGCTTTGTAAGAAAAACTGTCAAGCTCCCCTGGTGACCATGTTTTTCAACGAACCGGGACTATTCCGACAAATAATTAGAACAAATTTTCTGACCAGGTTTTATGAATATTAGACATTAAGTGTGACGTTTAGAGCGTAAGCTAGCTTTCACTATTGTCATATGAGGAAAACTGTCCGCCACATGGCGACCGATATATCATACGGAACACATGTTCTGACTAAGTTTCATGAAGATTAACCTGACACGTAACTTCAATAGTGTTAAGAAGATTTTATTTTACTTGACCTGGTGAACTAGCGTTTGACCTCAAGTTACTCAGTTTAAAACTATGTCGATATTACCAATTTGTTATAAAGATTTGACAATAAATGTGACATATTATGTGAATATTAACAAGGTTTCAATAAAGCCATATAATGAAAACTCCCTACCTCCATGTTTTAAAAGGACCGAAACCATTTTAAAACTTGGCCCAGATATAATCAAAGTACTGAAAGTACTGTTGGGGCGATTTTGCTCAAATTTTGTGGTCGTAAAAACACTATACACCGAGATGCCAACCAATCACCTTTGTTGAATAAAACAGATGGAAATAAGGAAGGGTGACAGGCTGTCAACATAATATATGGTTTAGCTATTGGGGTTAAAAGTAAATGCTGCTCTTTACATTGTCGTACGTGCCAATTCATAACTGCGAAACGTTTGTGAATACAATGTTGATTATTATCATTTGAACTGGTGACCTAGGTTTTTACTCTGACTTAGTGTTATATGTAGATTTCGTGAAGACAAACGTTGTCATAAGGTTTCTATGCATCATGTAAATTCAATTATTATCCATATATATATATATATATATAATCCAGCAAATAAATTATTTGAATATATGTATATATATATATATAGATATATATATATATATATATATATATATATATATATATATATATATATATATATATATATATATATATATATATATATATATATATATATATATATATATATATATATATATATACATATATTCAAATAATTTATTTGCTGGATTATAAGTCACATCGACACAGTGTAGGTCTTATAGCGACTTAATGGGAACATAAATGTTGATAATGTTCTACTGTTAGGACGGAAATATACGAGTTTGTTTTGATTACATGGAAAACATTAACGCAAATAAATTAGCTGCTGTGAAAGTGACAACCACAACATGTATTTCGTGTGTAAGGAAAACGTTAAAAACTGACATGAAAAGCACGGGCGAATTGTCATATAAAAACTTAGTAGCGCAGAGAACATTGAGATGTTTACTTTGACAGTAAAAAAATGTAGCGCGTAGTAATTAAATGTTGTCGCCCATATCGCGAAGGCAGTTGGTTTCTTAAAACGAAAGAACATAAATGCTCTGTATCGGTTAAGTGTAGATAGTTCAGTATTGAACCGATATTTCGTCGCTGTATGCACCTTCCATGTCGACTGCGTTTTACTCGGAAGCTAATGCCACAGTGAAAAGACGTTGCCATGGATTGAACGCGCTTATTGGAGCTATTTTGTTTGCAAATGCAGAATCTGCAAAGTGCAAAGTGGTTAAATGCAATAACGGACTAGATTCTTCGGTAAACGTATATAATGTTACCTATGGGGCGAATTGCAGCAGGCAATCGCCCCAATAAAAACGAATAGTCAGACCAAGTTTCATGAAATCACGTACCAGCTTCACTAAAACCGCGAATTGCGAGGGGCGATTAGTTAACATGGCGTTACTGTTAAAAGGAGCGTTTGAATTTTCCGATTGATGTTATAGAAGTGTTGGTATTAAGTAGATCTTAAAAAGATTTATTTTTTATGTTTATCAAAATTTTTGCAAACGTTTTGTGTTTTTCCCATCAAAATGATGACTCAACAGATTGATAGAAAAATATAAACAAAGCAAATGAGTAATATTGATGCTCTTTCTGCCGCTGCCGTTGCTTGTGTGGTTATTGGTGTTATTGCTGCTGCTGTAGAACCAAAATATGCTTACACTCTTGTTCACAAAAATACAGAATAGCAAACAATATACAAATGAACCCTGAACGTTTCTGTCCGTGTATATATTTGACACATCGTTGTGGCTTTCATATAATAGTATGCAAAGTAACCTAAAGCATTAGCGTTATCTACTCATACAATTTATGGAGAATAATAGGTTGGTGACGTGGATTCGGGCAAGTCGGAGGAATTTATCGGGTGAGCCGTCACCAACCTATTATTCTATTTATCATGTCGCATTTATTTCTTTTTATTTAATGCTTTTTTTTCACCGTTTATTTACAGTGTAAAAGAGTATAACTGGATAGTTTCGCTGGAATAATGACGTCATTTCGTCAATAAATGAAGTAATTTCACAATAAACAGAGCGCCTGACGGATATTCGAGATCACGTGGTCAACTAGCCTAATATTTTTTGGGGTTATTAGGTTACCTGGTTATCAGGCTGATTTAAAGGCATGTGACAGGATACATCATAATCAATACATACACCATCAATGATCTACAAAAATGATCAATCAAAGTGACATGCCATTTGTTGTTGTACGTATAGTATAGCCTGTACATTTCTTGACATGTTTTTATTGCAACATGTCCGAATCCAAACAATAGTTATACCAAAAAGTACTCACACAGATTAAGGCTTTACAAGCATGTTTCTAGTCGATTTTCTCAATAAGTAGCCTATTTCTTTATAGCTCCTCAACACTATAGACGTTTAAAGTTCCAACGAATAAAGCATTACGTTGAAAAAAAAGCAAAAAACAACAACTTATGATGTGTCTGTCATCCGGGGACCTCAGATCCATATATTCGTTTATAAATGTAAAGTCTCATTTTGTAAATCCCGAAATGCATCAGCTGGAAAAACGGTATTCCGACCAATGTCAGTCCAACAATGAACGCTGACGTGATCCCAGGGTGATTCCAGTCGAGGACGTATGGATACAACACGTTGTTGTCCTTGTCGAACGTCCAGTAGACGGTGTTAAACACGACGTAGCATAATCCGTATAATGCCGGATACAGCGCGTGTAAAAGACGAACGGGTCGAGCTACGACGAAGGCGTCGATCAAGACGAGGACGCTGTTGACGCCGTGTACGTTTACGTCCCCGTAACTAGTACGACCTATCGATGGATTCAGCGCTCCGAAATACACAACCGTAACTATTAAAGCGAACACGTATACTATATCCGCGAATATCCACGTCATAATCATGTACCACGTTACCTCGGATTTTACACTAAGGGATGACGTCGCTGATTCGACGTCGTTTTGATTATTAGTGCCGTACGGAGTTGGTGCGATTTTTTCGTTGACGTCTTTGACCACATCTCCGGCGTTGCTCTTATCAGTGAACCCTGTGTTGGAGAGCCCGGTTGAGATTCCATTCAATACGCTGTACGCTGCCTTCGGCAACACCGATTTCTTGCAGACTGAACGGCTTCTTCCGCGTGACGTCATATATATGTGATACGACGTCACAAACACCGACATCACGAGATAAATAGTCAGTATGAGGAACGACCATATTGTGAGGTACGTCATAAGATTGTGCTGAGGGTTTTTAACCTTTAGGAATGTGTAGATGAATGCAAACAGCGCGTACCCAGCCGTGAGCATGCGGTAAGACAAATAGATCCCGGGGTTCCATTTCCACTGAAAGTATACAAAGAGACATTCATAATAAGTATAACCTAAATGAGTATTATTGTGATAACAAACACATTGCATACCGTAGTTTGCATATATTCATGTATTGTTATATCCGTATGCTTCCTTTTCCTAATTTAAATAATTTGATGTTATGCTCTCTTGTTAAAGCCTGTTAGCTGTCTTATAATGATTCAAATACAATACAGTGTTGTAAATTTAATCTACAAAAAGAATTTCATAGTAGATCTGCGTGGTCAATTCACAATAACGCATAATTTAGAGACGCGATTTTCTAAAACTGACATCACAGTAGTGCAGCTGATGATTAGTGGTAAAGTCATGGACATAAATATGGGTAAACGTTTCTTTCTCTTCTATCAGAAAGAATATATAACAACATTTTATACGTACATGTATACCTATACACTTGTTTAACAATTTCTTTCTATATTACATTGTTCATTTGAACATAATATTTTATATTTACATGTATACCTCTAAATTTTGTTTAACAATTAATTTCTATATTTACTTGTTAATTTGAACATTATGTTTTATATATACATGAATACCTATAAACGTGTTAACAGTTGATTTCTATATTTACTTGTTCATTTGGACATTTGAGTCATGCACTTATAATCATATCCATGAATTCAATTATCTTTAAAAATCTTATCGCGCATTAAATTGGCCTAAAAAAGTCAAAAAAATTTAATTCGAAATAATTTTATGGTTAAAAGGGGAACCACCCTAGTGTTCTTTAACTGGATTCAAACCATCAAAATGCACCTCAAATTGATCTCTGCCGGTTAAGTGAGTTTAGATTCCGTGTAAGTGTTTAATGTACTCAGAAACCCTGCGTCAGTGCGAGCTCTGGTTTATAAGATTGTCGAGATTCACAACCTTGTGTTCCTAAAAATTAAGGCCAAATGCATTATCTATGTGAACCACAACGTACTTTTCATGAAGTAGCTCAGTGAACAATTACATTTGCAATGTGCAGAGCTTGGGCCAACAAAGTTATCAGGGAAGCATATGGCTCAATTGAAGTCGAATGAAATGAGAAGTGGGGGAAAATGAGAAACAGATACGTACGCGGATGCAGAAACAATTAGCACTTTTATAAAGATAAATTGCATCTAATTGAGATAGCGATAGGCTTCGCCACACCTGATAGGTAAAATTGTAAGTATATCAGCTTTATGTAATCACAAAGGTTAGCTTTATGTAAGTTGAACCCAACGCAATAATGCTGAGATTAAAGCCGAGGTCACACATTCCCGACAGTATCCCGATTTCGTCCAGGCAGTTCAACGATACAAATGGTACAGCGACGTGCATTTCAGGATGTTTTGGGGACAATTGGGTCGCAACTAGGATAATCAGTGCTTATTCTTTCATCACACTGTCGCAACAGCATACTTAAAGTTATTTTGATTGAAAAAACACTGAATGTTAAGCCCTGAATCTATTAATGCATTGAAAATACAGCAACAAATATAATGTTGATGTGTAGTACAGAACGATAGTGAAAACAATTTATCAATTATCTATGCAATTATCGGCCTTTTACAAAGGTGCATGGACAATTTATGCGTTTATATTACTCAATGTTTTCAGGTACGACATTTTACTCGGAATCAACAGTAAAGTCGGTATTATCAGTAGAAATGAATCAGATTCAACAAAACAAACAATTCGGAACCAAATGTAGAACATTTTATACCCAAAAAATAACAAAACCAGATACAAACTTTTTTTCAAATATACTGGCAATTGTTCATGACGTCATGATTTACACGTCAAACGTCACATAAAACATAACTATTCCCATCAAAAACGAAGATTCGTAGCGATAATATTATATTATTTATTTATAAATGGGAGCGTTATGTTATGATAAACAGAAAAACACGTTACTGACCTATCGTTGCGTAATATATCAGGCTTTACAACAATAAAAACGGCTCGGCAAACATTGCGATTTTTTATTCGGGGTCTAACCCGATGCATTACAAAACAATAAGGCATTAATCTGTCATTCGCCATGTATCCGTTTACGTGACTGAGGCTCTTTTCTAAAAGGTATTGCAATAATTTTTAGTAACTGGTATGCACATGCACGACTGTATTCTAATTATAATTCATCGTCATACATAATTAATCATGGCATTATTTAAACAGTTGAACATTAATTAATCATAAGACATAGCGCCTCGAACATCGTAATTTTGTTTTAGGCGGTTGTATTCAGTATCGTGTTTATTTGTATATACATGATTGTGTTTATTAAAATTAAATATAATGGTCAATTGAAAACGCAATTAAAAAAGTACAAGGTTAGTCATGTAAACGCATTAATGACCCGTTTAAATTTGTTAATATCTAATTGTGTTTTAATTTACGGTCATTGACTATCAGTATACAGAACAGGTCAAATGACAGACACGCCGACACATATCGTTATCGAGTGTACTTTCACCGTCTTTGCCCTTCCCTCTCAAACGTTCACGTTAAAATGCGCTTGAGAATCGACATATCGTAGAGCTAAACAGTTTGATAATTGTTTTAGTAAACGTCTGTATATTAAGGTTGTCCGAAATCTGTAATAATTAAGTTTGATAATGCATTTAAGATATTATTTATTCCAGTGCTTATACAACTCAGTTAAGTCAAAATGAACTAACTTGTTAATATCGACTAGGATGTTTTCACGTGTATGTGATTATATAACTGTTTGTCTGTCTGTCTGTCTGTCTGTCTGTCTGACTGTCAGTCTGTCTGTCTGTCTGTCTTTCTGTCTGTCTGTCTGTCTGTCTGTCTGTCTGTCCGTCTGTCTGTCTTTCTGTCTGTCTGTCTGTCTGTCTGTCTGTCTGTCTGTCTGTCTGTCTGTCTGTCTGTCTGTCTGTCTGTCTGTCTGTCTGTCTGTCTGTCTGTCTGTCTGTCTGTCTGTCTGTCTGTCTGTCTGTCTGTCTGTCTGTCTGTCTGTCTGTCTGTCTGTCTGTCTGTCTGTCTGTCTGTCTGTCTGCCTGCCTGCCTGCCTGCCTGCCTGCCTGCCTGCCTGCCTGCCTGCCTGCCTGCCTGCCTGCCTGCCTGCCTGCCTGCCTGCCTGCCTGCCTGCCTGCCTGCCTGCCTGCCTGCCTGTCTGTCTGTCTGTCCGTCCGTTCGTCCGTCCTCCGTCTGTCCGTCTGTCTGTCTGTCGGTCTGTCTGTCTGTCAGTACGTCCGTCCGTCTGTCTGTCTGTCCGTCCGTTTGTCTGTCTGTCTGTCTGATAAAGGCATATAAACATAAATGTCTCCAAAGACTGCTCCGCATCTACTACACAAGACCAACGAATACGTCCGGAACATAACTGCAACACTTGCTGGTCCACAACGAATACGTCCGGAACATAACTGCAACACTTGCTGGTCCACAACGAATACATTCGGAACATAACTGCAACACTTGCTGGTCCACAAGAGGCCCTATTGGCGACCGTCAAACAACCAAAGCTGGTTTGGTTTTGACTCGTCACAATGCAAAACTCTCTGTGCAAGACTGTTCTCCTGGGCACTTTAGAGGGAGGTCGATGTCGAGGCCGTCAGAAGAAAAGCTGGATGGACAATGTTACAGAGTGGAGATCCCTTCCCATGGATGAATTACTCGCAGCAGCACACAACACCTGACTTGAGGAGGATTTCTCTATCGTCGTCCCTCATCCCCCCACCCCAACGGCCTAACCGTTCAAGGGGATGATGATGATGATGATGATGATGATGATGATGATGATGATGATGATGATGATGATGATGATGATGATGATGATGATGATGATGATGATGATGATGATGATGATGATGATGATGATGATGATGATGATGATGATGATGATAAAAGCACGCGTCACCAGTGTTACCGTACGCTTGCCTGTTTAAATTTATCATTTACGCGTTGTTAATTATGTATCCGAACAACTTTTAACTGATTGAAAAATAAGTTCATATCTTGTCATAATATTGCTTATAACATTTACTAAGTGAACAGAAAACCTTTATGATGTAAAATTAGTTATTTCATCACAATGACTGTCGGACAACTAAAAATGTGGCTAACTAAGTGACACATAATATCTATTTGATACTGCGAAATACGTTGATTGTTGATCAAACTGTATTGAGCAAATACTTAAGAATTGAACTTTAAACGACGTATGTTTTCAATGGAAGTTTAGCTGACGGATGTTTGTCAATAACATCTACTGTATATGTATATTAATAATGTTCAGGAGTGCAAAACGACAACAACATGTACCCCAGGAGTTACCGTTCTCTGTCTTTGACAGTGGTTGCCATAGAGCGTTGCAGAAAATAATATCGATCATGAAATACCACTACTATACAGAATACAAACTTAACGATTGTGTTATTTCGTGAAAAAAAATTTTTATGTTAATGCAATATACATGTACCTTCAAAAGATAATATCGACAAGATCTAGCGAAGTGATTTACACTGTAAAATTTTTTATACTTGCTGTTCGTGGTTTCACATCTTTTACAATAAATGTACTTAGTTCTTTATACACGTCGTTTCTTGAATTATCTCTATACAAATACATAGAAGCCTATTATGAAGAAAACCATAACTGAAATATATAGGATCTGGCACGAGTTATCATATCATACTATATTTTATTTAGCGAGTTTATGAATTTTGTTAGTAAGCGAGCCTTTGGCAAGTATTCTAACGAATTTCCTGGACGAGTTTAATAAAATATGGTATGACAACGAGTGTCAGATTTTTTTATCACAGGCTTTTAAATGAGCAAATGAAATAAATATTTACGCAAACATAATGATAAATCCCGAATGTTGTTTACATTTCGTGACGTCATTTGACATCAACATCATTTCAGCAAAATAACAAAATGCGATTGGTCAATAAACGAAAACTAAGCCAATCAAAACGCTTAAAAATGTTGTATTGCACATGTGTAATATAAAAAAAATGTAATGGTTGTATTACATGGGAAACAGGGTAAAGCATGTGATAAATTTGTATGTAGCGTTTTTAATAGTAAATTAACATAAAGGTTCTTTATTAATCGTTCACATATTTCGTTCTTAAAGAGTGAACATATTTTTTTTTTAATACAGCGATATCGTTAAATAAAAACGTCACTTTTAATGAGTTTACACTATGTTTTATTTGGTTTGATTTGTTATGTAATCTATACCCAAAATTAGGAAATCTCTACTTCCGTTGTTCTGTTAGCGCTGACATACATGTATTCTCTGTGAATTTTACAATAAATTTGAAACTAAAAGTATTGTATAATATACCGGTAAAAGCATGTTTTATTAATATTAAAAATACATTCACAAGCCTAGCTAATCACTCTAAAGGTTGAAAATAAATATGTCATAAATACATGTTGTAACCTTACCTGCGAAAAAACAAGAGCTTCCGAGTCAGAATGCGAAAATCCAACATTGGAAAATGTGAACTCATTTTTAAATGTTTCGCTCATTTGTGCGTTTTGAAGTTGTCTAAATCCCAATATACACCAGCAGGAACAATATCCAAGAACTAACTTCTCTTTAATTCTTGAATCTAATGGAACCACTATTAAAACAAAATGAAAGAATGAAGAACCGCGAATTGCAACAATTACATCATCGCCTCTTCGAAAGCTTCATTGAGAATTGGCCTCCTGCGTTTTTGTTACACCTTTATACAAGATATGTGAGTGAATACCACGCTAGTTACCTGCTCGTTTATTGTCACTATCTGCTTGTCGGTAGTGGTTGATCAGATCATAATGACCTCCTCGTACAGAAACACGGCGCTCAGTTCAAACAGAGACGTTATCAGTAATGTGTGAGACGATAATCTGTCGAAATTAAAGGCGGAGTGAAAGTGCCCTTAACTGTTTAAACGATTAAAGTAGATTCCGCATGTCAAATGGTCTCTTTAAAACTATAAGGACTTGATTTCGAAATCTCGTTTCGTTTCGAGCTTGACCTCATGTTATATTTTAAACTTTTATAAGCATATTGAGATAAGAACAAATGTGGACAAGTACGGATTGGCGAAAAGTTGAAAAGGTTTTTATGCGTAAAACTTTTACCCAAGGCTGTATTCAACAAACGGGTTTTGTGCTCAATGCGAAAGAAAAAACGAATTGCTCCAGATATATTTTAAGTCGTACAACTTCAGACTTTAATAGCATAACCGTCGGCGCATGCATAAATTGAATGTGGTTCCATATAGTAAATACACCGGTAAAATTAAGAAAACATTATTCTCATTATATTTTATAATTTTAGCACAAATTGGATTTTAATCGTGATTTCAGCATTCTTAAGGCCATCACGAACAATTTTTCGATGTCGCATGAGAAAAGTTTCAGTTTCGGTTTAATATCCGTCGAACGGAATGTCGTTTACGTTAGCGTGACATTATTACGTCAGTTCGCTATCGACGAATGAACATGAACGCCTTTACGATGCACACAAAACAATAACGTAATTGGTGAGAAAAATAGTACGGTCATGATTATTTAAGTTTTAGTTTGCATGCCTAATAAAATAATCACAACCCGATTTTAAAAACGAACTTTTAATAGGATACGATATAAATACTAGCAGATTTATGGAAGCGCAATAACTGTTGCTTCAACTCATTCAACTTCTGTGCTTTTATCATAAGGTCTAGAAATATTTAGTCTTAACATGGTGAAACATATGCCCCACGATCGTCACTGGTTCCTGGTGTAACCATAAGGCCAAGCTTTAGACATACGTTTACGTTTTTAGATCAACGTGGTGATAGTTTGGACATTATTACAGGGACATGTTCACAGATTTTTGCCTGTTAAAGGTCGCCATTAAATGTTTAAAATCGATAGATTTAACCAGCGGAAGTAGAACGCTCCAGTGTAAAACAATATAAATGAGAGAAACATAACGAATTTCAGAATAAAAGGTTACTGCCCGATTGTTGTGTAATGTATCAGGTGATGCTTAGCCTAAAATAACAGCGAGGCTTGCCTGACCGTTTTTATTCGCCTCGACTGATGTAATACAAAAAGATAGGGCAGTAACACGTTTTCATGTTTATCATACATCTAAAGACTAATTTTTAAAGAAATATTTACATATTATCGATAAGACGCTGCATTTTTATCGGGAATGAATATGATGTAAAACGTTTAAAGTGTAAATCATGAGAACTTTCGCATTTATACAGAGGATATTTATTGGATTCGGTGGAATATCGATTTTAATTCAAAAGTTATCACAGATTATTTTTTTTATATGATCACGAGTGAATTAAAATAGATATTCCATCGAATCCAACAAATTTTCCTTTTTTATGCTTTTTCAACGTTTAATTACATTGTAAAAGAGTAAAACTGGAGAATAATGGTATCATTTCGTAAAAAAATGACGTCATTTCACAGTAAAACTGTGAACATTATCGATAATTTTCACTGTTATTTTTCAATGTTTGGGACAGTGAATTATCAGTTTTAATTCACTAATATTTCTCGATAAACCACCGGAAAGCATAAAATAAATAATTTTTTTTTGCTGTTTCTTGTTTTTGTTAATAAAATGTATTTTAATCTTGGTATCGACTGAATCTGATTTTACCAAAAATGAAGACTTTATAGCTGATTTCGAGTAAAATGACCTACCGGGTACTTCCAAGCATTACTGATGTATCTCTGTTGACGTAATATAAAACTGACGCAAGGATTATCAGGCACCTTTATATCAGACAGTTATAGATGTTGTGATATGATAAAAAGTATATCATGCACCTTTGTATCAGGCAGTTACAAATGTAGTGGTATGATAAAAAGTATATCATGCACCTTTGTATCAGGCAGTTATAAATGTAGTGGTATGATAAAAAGTATATCATGCACCTTTGTATCAGGCAGTTATAAATGTTGTGGTATGATAAAAAGTATATCATGCACCTTTGTATCAGGCAGTTATAAATGTTGTGGTATGATAAAAAGTATATCATGCACCTTTGTATCAGGCAGTTATAAATGTTGTGGTATGATAAAAAGTATATCATGCACCTTTACATCAGGCAGTTATAAATGTTGTTGTATGATAAAAAAGTATATCATGCACCTTTGTATCAGGCAGTTATAAATGTTGTGGTATGATAAAAAGTATATCATACACCTTTACATCAGGCAGTTATAAATGTTGTGGTATGATAAAAAGTATACCATGCACCTTTGTATCAGGCAGTTATAAATGTTGTTGTATGATAAAAAGTATATCATGCACCTTTGTATCAGGCAGTTATAAATGTTGTTGTATGATAAAAAGTATATCATGCACCTTTGTATCAGGCAGTTATAAATGTTGTGGTATGATAAAAAGTATATCATGCACCTTTGTATCAGGCAGTTATAAATGTTGCGGTATGATAAAAAGTCTATCATGCACCTTTGTATCAGGCAGTTATAAATGTTGCGGTATGATAAAAAGTATATCATGCACCTTTGTATCAGGCAGTTATAAATGTTGTGGTATGATAAAAAGTATATCATGCACCTTTGTATCAGGCAGTTATAAATGTTGCGGTATGATAAAAAGTCTACCATGCACCTTTGTATCAGGCAGTTATAAATGTTGCGGTATGATAAAAAGTCTATCATGCACCTTTGTATCAGGCAGTTATAAATGTTGCGGTATGATAAAAAGTATACCATGCACCTTTGTATCAGGCAGTTATAAATGTTGTGGTATGATAAAAAGTATATCATGCACCTTTGTATCAGGCAGTTACAAATGTTGTGGTATGATAAAAAGTATATCATGCACCTTTGTATCAGTTTGATACCAACGTAAAGGTAAGATGACACAGTATACCAAACTTGGTCTGGAACAACTTACCTTTTGATTAAAAAAGCAATCTGAACTTTTGTAAACGTGTGGGTGATTCGATGCTTAAGACCTTCGGAGTGTTAACGAAATCATTTTGCGAGCAATCAAACGCCATTCATGTTATACTTTGTAAAAGCAACCCACCTATTGCCACCAAACAAAACAAAAAATACAAAAAAGAAAACAATAGAAACACTCCAAAATATATTAATAAGCGTTTAGAATGTTATTAATTTCTATTATTTGTTAAATCTGTTACAAAAAGTTGGAAAAATGTCATTTCGATCATCTTTGGGGAAAAAACTTTGGCGATTGTCTTGTTAAAACACATTCCGCGTGCCCGCATGTCCGTGTCCCAGTTTCTACATTGGTCATAGTAATGGCACAGCACTTGCTGCAACTGTCGTGACTTCAAATGATGCATGGCATCCTGATGAGATACAGAAGCACTTTATTGATGGCCACATTTTATCTGGGCCGTCACGATCTAAGACGAGCGCTTGTTGAAGTCACTGCAGTTTTGTATAATACTGATAAAGTTAACATTAAAATATGTTTTTAACTGTGCATGGATATTGAAAATTAGTATTCACTACCACTAATATGCGAAGTAAATCAAATGTTGACATTAACACGAATGTTATCAACTGTCCTTAGGCTTGAGCAAATAAATGGCTGTCATCAATAATATTAAACAACATAAGCACAAAGCTCCAATAAAACAGATCGTAGGTTATATTGAATACACACAACATCAAATAAAAATTCCGTGCGACAATCAATTGGCCTATTTGTATTAAACGGGTGGGCGTTTTTACCTAGATAAAAATATACAGTACATTGAACCCAAATACAATTTCATATCAACCAAGCAAATGCACATTATGAAGAAATATACGCCGTTATCATGAAATTTAGGAGCCAAGTAAATTCGGGCTAAAGGCTAAAGGGACACAACGGTTGGCGAACAGTGCGCACCAAAACATGCATACATATAATTGCATCTTTAGATACCCTACATATCTCAACCTTTATCAGTAGTCTGGACGTATGGCCTTAACCCATTTATGCAGAGAGTCTAGAAAAAGGCCTTGGCAAACAGTGTAGACCCAGAAGAGACGCCGCATGATGCATCAGGGTCTCTGCTGTTTGCTTAAAGGAATTTCTGTAAGAAATATTATAAATATAGAAATAAATATGCTAGACATCCTTAATTTTGGAAATAAATTGATTGAATTTAGAAGGATGGGGGAGTTCACTAGTCCTAAATGGGTTAAGCGCAAAGTGTACGGATATAATCAGATGCATGTCACAGTTTCGGATACATTTGTGGAATACATCTAAATATGTTTGCCCGATGGTGCACGCGTAAATCCCTGAAGAAATATTTATTGCAGACACAAACCACACCATTTAAGAAAAAAAATAAAACAACGGTGAGGGGGGAGTCCGTTTAAAAAGCACTGACTGCTTCAAAACTTTTTTTTCTTTTTTTTTTCACTTTTTATCATCCTTTTTATTTCATAGAGATAAATTAGACAAAATAACAACAAAATTGTCCTTTTGGACGTTCTGAAAGCATAGAAAGTATTATGAGAACTGAATATAAAGACAATTTGCAATCACCATCATATCACCATCATGTTAAATGAATATTACTACCTTCCTCACTAAGGATATAATTTCATGATTAAAAATTCCTTGTACAAAACTTTTCATTTTTGACACCATAAACAAATTGAAAATACACATGTATATACATAAGATCATTGATGAAAATAAAGAAAACAACTAATTTGCTAGCAATATATTTTTACTCACGAGTTAAGTAGTCATGAAGACAGCCCTGTTGACCCGTACATTGTTGTTTATGCATAACTTTTTTTTTCTTCCGTTTTTAGTACTTTATTCACTACATAATATATGCACATACCATCATTTTACACAGGGAAAAGTACATATATATATATATATATATATATATATATATATATATATATATATATATATATATATATATATATATATATACATGAAAATGAAAAAAGGTGTTAGGTTTTGAATAATGAAGGACACAAACGTATACAAGTAGAAAAGCATATGAAGTAGATATATTAACATATTTATCTTCTTTTTTCCCAGAAATTTAAGAAAACAGAATTAAATCACAAAATTATTCCATTTCTGAGTATGTTTTTCAGTTTTACCCTTCCAGCTTGCGATAATCTCTTCGATTTTTATTTTGTATTTAAAATATTCCAAAAATCTTTGAAAAATTGGTGGACATCGTTGATATTTGCATTTAAATATAAAATATTTTCCTAGTAATACAATAAAAATTGACACAGTTTGAGCAGTTCCTATTGTTGATAAAAGTATAACAAAGTGAAAAACATTCATAAGACAACTTGAAATCAGTACTAATGCTAAGTTGGGATTTTATCTATGTCTCAATGTTGTTCCAAAAATATGAACATTAGGACAATTCCAAAACAAATGCATATTAATTTCAACAGACATTGAACATAAATCACAGAGACTAGATTCTACAAAGCCATATTTAAACAGATTTTCGTTGTTGGGAACAATGTTCATCATATATTTATACTGGAACGTTCTTAAGGAGGAATCTATTGTGATTTGAATATTATTTGTAAATATTGATTCCCAATGTAACTGTTTATTAAAAAGCATTTCCCATTTGTGTTCTTGTTTGTTGTTTTTTATATGTGTATTCTCTATTAACAGTTCGTTTATAAATTTGCATATTTTTGTTGTCGGGGTGATTCTATTAATTAGGTAACTAGGTGGCACGTATGACCTTTCTTCATTGTTATTTTTTTCTTTCCAGCATTTTGGTATACAACCAACTAACGTGCGGTATTTTAAAAAATCAGAACGGGGCAAATCATATAATTCTTGAAGTTCTGTGAAGGTATGAAAATGTTTGTTCCTGTAGTTAAAGATATGTTCTATTTGTGTAATACCTCGATCGAACCATGTTTTGTAAAACAATGTTTTATTCAATAGGAATATATTTGAATTGTTCCAGAGTATTTCTTTCCCTATGATTGTCTGTTTTTCTATATAGTTCGCGCGGCACCATCCTTTTAAGCATTCAGTTAGAAATTTAGATTTCAATTCCAAAGAGTCTATATTTGATGATTTTAGGTTGCATTTAAAGATAAAGAGATTGCCATTATTTTCAAGCATGTCACTGTAAATTTTTGCCCATTTTGTTGTTGGTTGATATAACATCCTTTTCACCCAGCTTGATTTTAGCGCATCTTTAAAATTTTCGAGATCAATCATTTTGAGTCCTCCATTTGTGTAGTTTTTAACAATTTTGTTTCTCGCGATTTTATCTGGTTTATAATCCCACAAAAATGAAAACATTGAGTTCTTTATGTCTTTTATAATTTCATTGTCTGCATTATTTAAAACTGTTAAAGGATATATAAGTTTCGGAAAGGCGAATGTTTTTAAAAGTGTAATTTTTCCCATTAAACTTAGTTTCCATTTTTGCCATTTTGCGAGACAATCTTTAAACTCTTTAATCTTTGGTTTGATGTTATACTCGGTCATTTCGTCCGTGTTATTCAAAAATGTTATACCTAACGTTTTTGCACTTTCAGATGTCCAAGAAAAATTGCGTTTTTTACAGAAAATAATGTTTGAAAATTTCATACGTCCTATGCGCAGAACAGTGCATTTATTTTTATTTAGGCTCAGGCCTGATATTTTTGAAAAATTGTCAAGGGTTGCAATAAGGGTCTCAAATGACAATCTGGATCCACCCAGGAGGAAGCATGCGTCATCTGCGAAGATTGTTTGTTTGATTTCTGTATTTTTCACTCTTATACCGGAAATATTTTCATTTGTATTTATTTCATTTGCCAATAATTCTATACAAATTATAAATATGTAGGGAGACAGCGGGCGGCCTTGTCTAACACCTTTTTGTATGCTAAAGTATTCAGAAAAGTGACCATTGTTTGTTATGCATGACTTAGCGTCTTTGTAAAACAAATTAATCCAATTAATAATTGCGTATTTAAAACCAAATTTAGCTAAGCTATTCCTCATGAAAGCATGATCCAGACTGTCGAATGCCTTATTAAAATCTGAGAAAAAAATTAGCCCATTTTCATTGTAAATATTCACTTTTTCAATAGCTTCTGACAGGCATCTTACATTTTCTCCTATATACCTTCCTGTCACAAAGCCAGTTTGCTCTGTGCCTATAATGGTTGGTAGGTATTTTTTAATTCTATTTGCAATTGCTTTTGATGCTATTTTGTAATCACAGTTAAGTAGTGATATTGGTCTCCAATTATTTAAAGTTAATAGATCTTTGTCTTCTTTTGGAAGTAAAGTTATGATACTTTGTTTTTGAATTTCTGTTAAGTTGCCATTATCATAAGAATAATTTAGTGAATTTACTAGGTATTTCTTTATATCTCTCCAAAATATTTTATAGAAATCCGCAGTTATACCATCGGAACCCGGACTTTTGTTGTTTTTCATATCTTTTAAGGCTTCTGCACATTCGTATTCTGTAAGATGCTCTATATTATCCGGATTATTTATTCTATTTACATTGTTGTTAAAAAATTTCGAATGGCTGCTCTCCTCGATATTATTATCTTTTTTTTACAATTTTTGATAAAAATCTTTTATATGGTGTATTATTTTCTCAGGATTTTCTTCTATTTTGTTTTCGTCAATTTTTATTTTTTTATTGTTTTCTTTTCAGAATGATATTTTTCCAAATTAGCGAAATATTTTGTATTTTTTTCGGCTCCCTCAATCCATTCAGCTTTACTCCTTAACATATAACCTTTTATTTTAGTATTATTAAATTCGTGTAATAATTGTTTTGCATTATTTAATTGTTCTAAAAGTAAATTATCGTTTGAATTTGATATTAACTTATTTTCAATGTTTATAATATGTTGAAGTAGCTCATTTTGTTGTTTATTTTTAATTTTATGGCTTGAATATTTGATGGTTTCATCCCTTATTCTTCCTTTAATTAATTCCCATAAGGTGTTCGGGTTAGCTTCTTGATAAAACTCAACAACTAAATTTATTTCATTTTTAATTTTTGACTGATATTCAGCGTCTAGTAATAAAGAATTGTTTAATTTAAAATACCCGGGACCTCTTTCTTGCTTGTTGGTATTTAATATCATTTTAACAATAGAATGATCGGAGCGATAACCTGGGTGTATTTGGCAGTCCGACACGGCATTTAAGATGTTGTTTGAGATTAAGAAATAAAGAAGTTGACGTCATCATTATTTGGTGCATATAGATTAATCAAGATTACGTTGCTATCTGATATATGTAGTTTTATAAGTTGCATTCTTCCAACTATGATTTCTTTATATTCAATAATGTCACAATTACATGATTTATTAATAAGAATTCCTACGCCATTGCTATTGGAGCTACCGCCACTTAAAAAATATTGCCCTGTCCAAGAAGCTCCCCAATTTGTATTATCATTCTGAGCATTATAGTGAATTTCTTGCATTAAAACAACAGAAAATGCCTTTTGATTTAGCCAGCTTAATACTTCATCACGCTTATTCTTAGTCCCTAAACCCTTGACATTAAATGTAACAATTTGTATATTAAGTATAATATGTTTGAATTATCGCATTGCACTGAGTTCTGCTTAGAATATGTCTTCTTGTATTTTTTGACAGCTTTAAAATATGTAACGTTATATTGTATTGTATGTTTGTGTCATGTGAAGTTTTATTACGAAGTTTTCTTATCTTATTTGTTTATTTATTTTTTAAATTTGGAGTTGGAAATACTTGTGTTCTGCTATATGATGCATGTCTAACGTTTATTACCTTTTAATTTTCAATATCTTTTGCGTTTTGTGCATGTAAGCGGGTGTGTGAATGCGTCTGCGTGTGTGTGCGTGTTTATGCGGCGTGTGTGCGGCGTGTGTGCATGTGTGTTGGGCAGACCGCATCAAAATAATATTGTACGTTTTACAGATGGATTCAATTTTACAGCATAAACAATTTTACAAAATACATCGTAACTAAGCTGTGCGCTTTGTAGCACTATCCAACATGTAAATACAATTTTGTAACCTACATACTTTTGCAACATACATCTTAATTGAGTTTTCCACTATAGAGATTTCCCGTTGCCTTGAAAAATATTTAATATGGTATTTATCATGGCAAATGACGAATAAGTATTTTATCGCAAATAGCGAGGCTGTGGTACAAAATAACATATTATGAACAAAAACAAGACAAACTATTAAAGCGCATTTGTTCCATAAAACCTTGCGCAGTTATACAAAATACATGTGTTTGATTATAGTAAGTGTGGTAGTGGGTACAACCACGTATCTTGTTTGCAGTTACAGTCCACGGGCTCGCTATTTACATTTGAAGAAGGAAAGTAGTTCAACTAATGAATTTAATCCTACGCATTGGAATCTTATTTCGTTATCTAGATATAATGAACTTTGGCAGACAGTCAGTAATCTCATTTTGTAATATACACGAACGACAGCTTTACAAAATGATTAACAAACATATGTATGTACAAAAAACAAACAGCAGTTTGGTAATATACACACAAAAAACGATTATGCAAAAAGATTGACAAGCATATGCATGTACAGTAAAGACACAGTAGTTTTAGTAATATGCATGAAATACAGCTATACAACAAGATCAACACACATATGTCCGTACAAAACACCTATTAACATACATTAGCAGTTGCAAGACGTTTATATATAATACATTTGTTTAATTTTGTTTCTACGTAAAAAATGCCAGTTTGCCAACGAAAAATGTTAAAGATGATTTTTTTTATTTAATACACTATTATAGTAGTAAACAGTTTTACTTTAATATCTTTCGCGACTAGGGTTTACTAGTAAATGTATTATGCAAGTAAGCAATATCTAATAAATACCACGACAGCCCGTGTGTAGAGGCTTAATTGTCGAAAGCAAAAGTATCAAGCTTCTCACTAGGCTTCAAAACTTGTATACGTGTCTTTAAGACATACGTATAACTGATGATATATAGGTCACAAAACATATCTATCTAAGATCGTGAGTTTTGGTGGTGCTGTTCAAATATTGACATACGATAAAAATATTAGTATAATGGAACCAGCATAAAATTTAAGATACGTATTGAACACTAGCAAACATACAATTGCTTTTTAATTTCGGGTTTCTTAGCCCAGAACCGTTATGATTGATAAAAGCCTTTGTATTCTAGTATAGCGCTATTAATTTAAAAACAATGCATCACATTTAATGCTTTTGCTGACCTATGCATTTGTCACATGACGAAAGTTAAAACTTCAATACAGAATAAGCCGTCGATATGGCATGTTCACCAAAGAGTACCCCATACTCTCAAGCCAATGTTTCAACACTGCAGGCTGAGGACAATTAAGTATCCATCGCCTATCATAAATATGGAAATGTGGAACATAGAACAGTTTTAAACCGTTTGTGATTTACAATAATATGTATCGCTACATTATAATAGTGTATGGCATTAGTCAAAAACATGATATTTGCTTCCACAAATATCTCCTTAAAAGTAGAACAGAAAGGTCTTCTAAAATATGTATCGTGTGTGTTTTCAAGATTCCCAAATTAAAAAAAAAGAAGTAACATTCAAATGTGAGTTCGACATTTTTTCTAAAAATTAATATGAAGTTTATTTAGCGCAATGTCTAATGTTGAAAACTGATTGCAAACTTAATATGTATTTTAGTGAATTAAATATATCTGATTAAAAGCTCAATCTGGGATACCAAAATAAACTATGGGTCGGTAAAAAATTAGACTTGGTCGGATTGGTGGAAACACATAAATCTTACGAGTTAGCAAATTCTTGTAAAATTTCACCTTTGGATTGCGATATACGATGTTTCCATCGTATCCAGAGCAATGTAAAAGCAAGAACAAACAGTAAACGTAGTCATTGTGTAACTACGGAATACCGTTAAGGCCATCGTACTATCGCATTGTCGCCATCGTACTATCGCATTGTCGCCATCGTACAATCGCATTGTCGCTCTCTGGATTTTAATGTGTAACCACGATGGCCCTAACGGTATTCCGTAATCTACTAAAATACGATGTGCGCATGTGTACCGGAAGGCAATATACGACAAAACGACAGTACGATGACGACAATGCGACAATACGATGGCGACAATGCGACAATACAATGACAACAGTACGATAACGCGATAGAACGATGACGACAATGCGATGATACGATGGCGACAGTACGATATGACTATGGCATTGTCGTCATCGTATTATCGCATTGACGGCATCTTACTATCGCACTGTCGCCATCGTACTGTCACACTGTCGTCATCGTACTATCGCATTGTCGCCATCGTACTATCGCAGTGTCGCCATCGTACTATCCCATTGTCGCTATCGTACTATCGCATTGTCTTCATCGTATTATCGCATTGTCGCCATCTTACTATCGCACTGTCGCCATCGTACTGTCGCACTGTCGTCATCGTACTATCGCATTGTCGCCATCGTACTATCGCAGTGTCGCCATTGTACCATCGCATTGTCGCCATCGTACTATCGCCCTCTGGATTTAATGTGTAACCACGATGGCCCTAACGGTATTCCGTATGTAACGGACTCGATGGTGTCTGCTCAAATCATTATTCGTGGTATTGTTCGGTTGTTTGAGTGTTGGTTGTTTGCGGGTAATGCAAGGACTTGGAGGGATTCATAGCTGTATCGTTGAACTTCCGTTTTCCTTGTCTCGCCAAAGAATTATTTTCACTTACACATACTTATCAGGCACTTCAAAGGTAATTGTTGTCCATTTTCCCCCTTTTCCAAGCTACACTGCTTTTAAATCGTAATTTAATGGCGGATGAAGCTGTTTATTGAAGTTTTTTTGCTCTTTGTTATCCAACGTGTTTGCCTACAAGGCTCTTTTATAATGGATTTGAATATTTATGTTGCTGTAACTCCGAATAAACAAGCTAATCAGGCGCGTTTAAACTGGCCAACGGAAATTGTAATTCTGACTTCTTTTTTTCTCTTTTATGTTATCTTTCCAAATAATAATTGATTACCTCAACAGACTCGAATGTATACTCTACAGTACAAATACACAAATTAACTATGTGCTTTATCACTTAACATAGTTGTACATCGTTCAAGTTAGCAAATGGGCTTGCTTGTCATTTAAGGCATTTGAGAAAATAAAAACGCTAGGACGTGTGCATTTTCTCATCCGGTTAACAGTAGTCTTACACCGCAGACGCTTGTATACTATTTAATTCCTCTGAATCCTTTTTTACATGCAGAAAGTGTTCGGTCTCTTCTTGGATGACCAATGCCATTGTGTAAACCCTTCAGTATTTCATCCCTATATACTTTGGGTAAAACTAACTGTCTAATCTTTTCAGAACTTTCAGACCCCATTTCTTTGTACGAAATTCTCATCGTGAAGTCTTCTTTACTTCTCATCGGGTTCTTGTCTGGTAAATAGTTATCAATAACCATGCGTCGCCATCTCTCAATCAAAGGATCATTTCTCTGGTGTGATCTTATTTCTCTCAACTCAATCTGAGCCATCACACTACCAGGTGTTTCAGTCACTTCAGCTATGTTAATGTTGTTACAGTGTAATGTTTCAATAGCAGGTATTTGTTCTGTACAATTGATGCAACAAACTGCTTTAATTGTAGAATCTTTTATTTCAACCTTTTGGGTTATGTCTGTCAATGTTACACTTTCGTGTGGGTACCTGCTCATGGCATCTGCATCGCCATTTTTAAGACCAGCTCGGTATGTGATATCAAAATTAAATTCACTTAAGGCAGAAACCCAGCGTTGACCAGTAGCATCTAGCTTTGCAGTTGTCAGTAGGTATGTCAACGGATTGTTATCAGTGAATACCTTGAAATATTGTAGAGACAAGTAATCTTTATTTTTTCAGTTACTGCCCATTTCAATGCCAAGAATTCAATTTGAAAGCAGAATAAATTTTTTCAGACTTGGATAAAGATCTGCTGGCATAAGCAATCACTCTTTTGTCCTTGTACAATACAGCACCTAAACCAGTGCAACTGGCATCGGTGCGAAGTTCCAAAAGGTTTGGTGAAATCGGGATATCCTAAGAGAGGCGGAGATGTTAAAATATTTTTCAATTCATCAAATATGTTTTGTTCTTCTGATGTCCACTTCCATTCCTTTTTTGTTTTCTTGGATCCTTTCTTACATGCAGTTGGAGGAAGGAGATCAGTTTATGGTTTGGTAATAGAAGAAAAAATCTTAATAAATCTCCTATAATATCCTGCAAAAGCAATAAAGGATCTTAAGGCAGCAGAATTTGTTGGCCAATTTTTTATTTTGTCAATCTTGCTTGGATCAGTCTCAATTCCTTCACTGGACACAAAATGACCCAGAAATCCAATTTTTTTCTGAATAAAAAACATTTCTCTGGGCTTATTTGAGTCCACATTCAGCAAGTCGCTTTAAAACTATATCTAGCCTTTCCAAATGTTGTTTGTAGGAGTCGGAAAAAAATAATGAGATCATCCAAGTATATGACGCATATTTTCATATTTAATTCTTTCATGAGACGTTGGTAGGTTGCGGGACTATTTGACAAACCAAATGGCATTTTGTTGTATTGAAAGAAACCTAAAGCTCCAACTGTAAAGGCTGTTCTTTCTTTGTGTGTTTCCTCTATTTCTACTTGATGGTGTCCTGCTTTTATATCTATTGTTGAAAAATATGTGAGTCCATTTAAAATATCAAAAACCTCTTCTATTCGGGGAAAAGCAAATGAATCTTTTACTGATTTTTTTGTTAAGTTCCCTGTAATCTACACACATTCTTAAATTTCCATTCTTTTTATGTCCCCCACCACTATAGTGGGGGACATATTGTTTTTGACCTGTCTGTTGGTCTGTCTGTTGGTTTGTTTGCCCAAAATGTAACATTTTGCCATTACTTTTGCAATATTGAAGATAGCAACTTCATATTTGGCATGCATGTGTATCTCATGGAGCTTCACATTTTGAGTGGTGAAAGGTCAAGGTCATCCTTCAAGGTCAAAGGTAAAAAAAATCAAAGCGGCGCAGAAGGGGACATAGTGTTTCTGACAAACACATTTCTTGTTTCTATTTAAAACATTGTTGCTACACCAAGGTGATTTTCTTATTATTCCTGTGTCTAATAATTGTTGCAAATGTTGGCGTACCTCATCTATCATATGAGGAGGTATCCGTCTGTGTTTTTGTTTGAATGGTACTTCATCAATCAAATCAATCCTATGTTTCATTTGATCAAAATTTCCAATGACATGATCTCCTTTTGGAAATATATTTGTATGTTTTTCAAGCAATTGAACTATTTGACTCTTCTGATCTGAGTTTAAAATATTGTTGGCATCAATGGAGATCTGTTGTAACACATCCTTTTCATCAAGTTGGTTACTAGTGGGTATATTTTGTTCAATTGTTGCTGGCTGCAACTCACATATCACAGTCTTTGGTGATATAACTACACTATTGGTAGTTAAGTCTGAAATGTTGACAACAATTAGTTGACCCTTTGAAAAGGAGTAATTAACTAACCCTGGTGTTATGTCAACAAATTTTGGCAAGCCAGTCAATGATGACTCGGTGGTCACAGCCGGGGTAGGTTGCATGTCCAATTCTCTGTCTGAGAAACAATAAATATCCTTGGACTCATTTGGTCCTAAAATGATTTTGTTCTGATTTGCAGATTTTAAAATAGCAATCCTATGATTATTTTTCTGCAATTCTTTTTCTCGGATATTCATAATCCTAAATGCTAGGTACCATGGTACATGCATGTTTGCCTTCTGCAAATACTGAGTGCCAAACTGGCTTTTACAATTGTCAAGAAAACATGAAAAAATATTTGTACCAATAATAATTGGTGTCATTGCTGAATACTAGTAATCAGTGAACGACTTTTTTTTGCATGTGCAGAACAAAGCATTTCCCTGCAACCAGTAATCCTTACGGAACTAAAGAAACACAACATTGGAATTAAAATTGCAAAAAATGGCCAAACTCACTTGAACGAAATGTTTATGTTGTCAAAAAACGGTATTCTTCTTTAAGCTCTTGGTCTTGAAATCAAATAAATTTGCGAAATCCTGGTGTAAAACAGATAATTTTACATTGTACAATATTTGCAAGCGGAAAGAACCTAAATGTAACCGTCAGTTATGTACATTATGCGGCCTACTACATGAACAATTCCAAAAAATAAAAAGCAAGATTTGACAAAACATTTCACGGACTTTCATACGACGCGATTATAGTTAGAAAGATTCATCGTGGTATTGCCATGACTTCAATGACCCCGATACCCTTACACAAGAGCTGAGGAATGTTTCCTTGATCTTTGACACAAAGCCCCTTACGAATCAACTGATAGACTGATACTTGGAATTGAGATACAATTAAAACAAACATTCTTAGCAAGTTTAAAAAACACTATATTAAGTTTGAATATAGCACTATAAGAAAAAAAACGTGCCCCAACCCTTGGCGGTTGTTTTTCAACAGACTGGACCGTTGGGGGGGGGGGGGGGGGGGTGATGGTATTGGCATTTATTTAAAAGTCATTGGTGTACCGCTGTTGAGGACATTACTATTTTGGAATTATTTCCATTCATAGTTGCACTGTTTGTTTTGGGCGAGGATTTAAAAAGCAAAACGATAATATTTCATTGTCACAATACAGCTGTTGTTTTTATCTAAAATAAGTCGACTTCTAAATCAAACATGGCCATGAATTTAATGCTTTCGTTTGCGCAAGCTACGTACCGGGATCTCTGAGCGCATTGTGCGAAGCGTTATATCGGTTTCAGATATATAAAAAAGAGAAGCAAAGAAAAAATTAATATCGCTGGCACCGGACTCAGACCATACGTTACAGGTCCAGAATGAATGTTCAATAGTATATGTCGGTATACGTACTCGTGCCGTTCGTCCAACACCGCGTACAACGTGTAGCTCTCTTTGTAGCTTATTGTTTTAACAGGATTTATCACCTAAATCTATCAGGACCAAAATTTCATTGTTTAGTTATAGTAATCAATATATGGGTTGGTACAATATTAATAACATTTTTTTAGTGCTGAAAGATTCTACTCGGTAGCGAACAACGGTTGACACGCGGACGCAGATCACACGTCAGTTGTTGTCTCGCAGTAAGGTAAAGTTCGTTATAATTGTTGTTGTTGTTTTGTTTTATCGTACGTCTTGCACGGTCAGCTAAATAATAATTATATTAAACGCACAGTCTCGGCAAAGGTAAAGGCGGGCAGGTTTTTTTTATTGGCTAATACAATCAGTACATAGCCATATAAACATATCAAATATTTCAATAAACAATTACGGATTTTGCCACAGAGGGTTTTCAGCCAATCGTCATCAAGCGTACGGGCGATGTTCTTCGGGGACGTCCAACGCGTTTATTAGAAAGATTTAAATAGTTACTCTGATTATAGAGGTATTCCACTACGACCTGATTCCCCACGGTTTGTCCCGATTTTCAATATTTTGAGGTCGGGGACATTCGTGGCTCAATCGGCGAAGGTCCTAACTCATTCGTAGCTAGTCGTGGGCCGGTCGTAAGTGATTCCTGCAACTCGTGAGCTCCCGAAATATCGTGGCCAGATTTTAAACGTGTTTATTGGCCAGGACCTCCAAGACTGAATTTAATCGCAGTTGACTCGTAACAGCGTCGTAGTGCGTTCTTGGGCGTCGTAATGAAATCGTAGGTAATTCGTGACCCAATCGGGAAATCGGTGATCACGTGATCTGTCTACGAATCAGCTACGACTTTGTCAAGACTCTCATGAGTTCACCCCGAGTGAGTTGCGAGCCCGCAAAGATTCTCGCGATTTAGTTACGAAACAGTTACGATTAAATATTAATGTAAATAGAAAGTTTGTAACAAGTCGACAGGTATATAATATATATACATTCCGTTAAGGCGTTCCTCAGAAAGAAGGCTTATTTTTGGAAATGATAAAATCGAAAACAAAAGTTGATTAACGGAAACTGAGAGTAGTGTTTTTTAATTCAACTAGTTTACATTTTTCGAAAATACAGATTGCCAATCGATCGTTTTGTAAAAGCTAGAAACAAACTTTTTTGCGTAAATGATACATTTTAAATCGAAAGTTGAATGTTGAATAACGGAAACTGAAAGTAGATAGTTTGTTTCACTTTTGGATTTCCTTATTTATATTATTTATTTTCCCTTATTTATATGAAGTAATGTCAACGCAGGTGTTATTGTATATCGGTGAGGTCCTAGCTTAGTCGTGACCGACCCTATTCGCAAGACTTCAACCGAACCCCACGATTCGTCGTAACTCAATCGTACCATTGTCGTTACTGAATCGTAGACTGTCACGAGTCTTCCCGATTCAATAAATTAATGTGATAAATCGTAGCGAATCGTGGGCTTGTTTTCGTAGTTGAATAGGGCCATTACGCAACGTCGTCTTGAAGTCTTTCTTAATGATTGGCGCATCCAGAATTTGTAGGAGGTAAATTTGTAAAATTTATTGTGGCGGAAAATTATGTTTGTCGGGCATTGGATGGGCAGCATGGGTATTATACAAAAAACATTTATCTCTCCAAACTAACTTTAGCGACACTGACTCAACAGACAATACATATGCTCGAATGGACTACATACGTGACATCTTCAAACTTCTTTCGGCAATTCAAGATGATTAAAGGGTAAGCTTTAAACAATAATAGCAATACCGCAGGGTATCGTGGCAATACCGCAGAGGTAAGCAATGTCTAAGTTTAAAATAGTGAGATCACTGGTTAAGCGATGTTTAGTATTAAAAGTCGTGAGTAAAGGATTAATCTTTGGTTGAACGATAATTGGTAGTCACGCGAAAGGTGTAATCGTTGGTTGAGCGATTATTAGTATTAAAAGTCGTGAGTAAAGGTTTAATCGTTGGTTGCGCGATAATTGGCAGTCATGTGAAAGGTGTACTCGTTGGTTGAGCGATTATTGGTTTTAAAAGTCGTTGGTGAAGGTTTAATCATTGGACGGTTGAGCGATAATTGGTTGTCATGTGAAAGGTTTAATCGATGGTTGAGCGATTATTGGTTTTAAAAGTCGTTGGTAAAGGTGTAATAATTGGTTGAGCGATAATTAGTAGTCATGTGAAAGGTTTAATCGTTGGTTGAGCGATAATTGGTTTTAAAAGTCGTCGGTAAAGGTTTAATCATTGGTTGAGCGATAATTGGTAGTCATGTGAAAGGTTTAATCGTTGGTTAAGCGATAATTTGTAGTCATGAGAAAGGTTTAATCGATGGTTGAGCGATTATTGGTTTTAAAAGTCGTTGCTAAAGGTTTAATCGTTGGTTGAGCGATATTTGGTAGTCATGTGAAAGGTTTAATCGTTGGTTGAGCCATAATTGGTAGTCATGTGAAAGGTTAAATCGTTGGTTGCGCGATAATTGGTAGTAATGTGAAAGGTTTAATCGTTGGTTGAGCGATAATTGGTAGTCATGTGAAAGGTTTAATCATTGGTTGAACAATAATTGGTAGTCATGTGAAAGGTTTAATCGTTGGTTGAGCGATAATCGGCAGTCATGTAAAGGTTTAATCGTTGGTTGAGCGATAATTGGTAGTCATGTGAAAGGTTTAATCGAAGGTTGAGCGATTATTGGTTTTAAAAGTCATTGGTAAAGGTTTAATCGCTGGTTGAGCGATTATTGGTTTTAAAAGTCGTGAGTAAAGGTTGAATCGTTCCTTGAGCAAAAATTGGTAGTCGTGTGAAAGGTTTAATCGATAATTGGTAGTCATGTGAAAGGTTTAATCGTTGGTTGAGCTAATTGGTAGTCATGTGAAAGGTTTAATCGTTGGTTGAGCTGATTGGTAGTCATGTGAAAGGTTTAATCGATGGTTGAGCGATAATTGGCAGTCATGTGAAAGGTTTAATCGATGGTTGAGCGATTATTGGTTTTAAAAGTAGTTGGTAAAGGTTTAATCTTTGGTTGAGCGATAATTGGCAGTAATGTAAAAGGTTTAATCGCTGGTTGAGTGATTATTGGTTTTAAAAGTCTGAGTAAATGTTTAATCATTGGTTGAGCGATAATTGGTAGTCATGTGAAAGGTTTAATCGCTGGTTGAGCGATAATTGGTAGTCACATGAAAGGTTTCATCGCTGGTTGAGCAATAATTGGTAGTCATGTGAAAGATGTAATCGTTGGTTGAGTGATTATTGGTATTTAAAGTCATGAGCAAAGGTTTTATTGTCGGTTGATCAATTCTCAATTATATTCAGTAATGCATTAATGTTTATTCTCGATGGTTTAGCATGCATCAAGTATCATTTTAGAAGCGTTATTTATTACTATCTCCACCATTACACATATTAATATGTAGAATTTCTGTACCTGCGCAGGTGTCTGAGATCGCGTTGAAATTGCCGAACTACCCGTTATAGATTGCTATTGTGAAATAACAACTTTTTTCATTTTACCAATTACCACTGTTATAAGGGATGAAAACATCTTAATTATTCATCAAAATCACCCAGAATATCGTGTTATCCATAAGCATAGACGCCACTTTGATGTTAGCTTGTCAAGGTTTTCCAACCGCTTGGTCACATAATTAGGTGAGAGAAGCAATCGTCTTCCAGATGAAACATTAAATAAGTGAGCAGTCAAGCTAAATATTATGTTCCAAACATGAATATTAACAATGAAACACGCTTCAAGAGACAGTCAAAAATAACATATAACATTTATTGATAGATAAACAGAACATATTACACTGACCAAGAACAAATAAAACAAAACATACATTAATATCAATCATCTATCAATGGCTTACGAAAATACAGAATATGTAGTAAGTAACTTTACTGCTTAACAATTGTTCCTTTAATGTAGTATTTTTTGCATGCAATTTGTAAAAATGTGAATTTTCGACTATTTGAAATACATTTCACTCACACGCAATTGATTTTCACTTTATTAACATGCATGCCATTTTTGTAAAGATCATTATGTTATGGAACACATGAGAGGTTCCTGTCTTTACTTGAGGCAGTAAACAAGACGAATTCAAATCAGAAAAGAACAAATGATCAAGTTCACAATACAATATGTGTACGAACCCTGTTCATGGGACATTAATTTCACAACACAAAGATATCACAGTCTACTAGTATAGTATAAATATCTCCAAGTCCAGACTACATGCTATTTACAATCACCAGAAGCACATAATCAAAGGTTTATCTGCTTTATCCACAGGAACAGGCTACAAGGTTGATGATATGGCATAAGGCAATAACAAATTTAAAATTTCTTCAAAACAAAATGTATAATAAAGCAAACATGTTGAAAGATGTCATACTGGTTTATATTATGTTTCGTGGTATTTTAGAAAAAACATAAAAAAGACTTATGTTCCCAAAACTCACTAGTGCATAAAGAAATCAATTGATTAAACGTTCTATATCTTTACAACCTTTCAACAAAATATCTTGATACTGGATAAATAACACATTGACCTACAAAGGACCTAAATAGTTTAATTATAAAATACATAAGATAATTTATGAAGAATTTCCGTCTGACCCTAATGCATTTACAGGAGCCACTAGCATGCATTCAAAATAATGGATGCCAGAACTATATAATAGCAGCTTAAGTTTGATATAAATATATATTATTGATATCAGATAAGGATAACATGTAATGTATTTATTACTGTGCCTACATTGCATTTGGCATCTTTTTAGATAAAATGTCTTTACCTTCAGTGTTTCAAACCATAAAATAATGACTATTAAATGTTCTACTAATTGCAAACAAACATAAGCATTATTTCCCTTGCAGTAACATAGCACATACCAAAAATGGTACTTGTATATATATATATATATATATATATATATATATATATATATATATATATATATATATATATATATATATATATATATATATATATATATATATATATATATATAAAACTCAATGAAAGGCACATAAGTATGTAGATATGCACCATTATAGATCAGCCCTTTACCAATCAGAAGCAAAAAGAAAATGGCTATATGCAACAGCATAAAACCAGAACAGCCTGAATGTAGCTCACAGTCTGTTCAGGTTTTATGGTGTTTGCTGCCCATATATTGTATGGTTGGGGATGAACCCAGTTACCCTTTTTAAACTTTAATCTATTTTTTTTAAAGGTCTGAGATTTAATTTGAATATTTAAGGGACTACAAACTCCTGAAAGTGTGTATCTGAGTGGTGAAGGTTTAGCTCATGCCGCTAGGAAGGCAACGGTGAGGTAGGTTTCTCGATGTCTATTTTCTCTTGGCTGGCCCCTAGATAATCATCCCTGTACGTACTTCGTAGCGTGCTGTGCGCTATCTCCTGAAATTCCTCTAGTTGTTGTTGCTGGTTGTCATCAAGGAGGTTTAGCCGTTGCCGTAGCAACTTCAGGTCTTCTTGATGTTTACGTTCCTGCAAAGAGATGACAAACAATGATCAATTAATCCGATAATGCTTGGCTATAAAGAAGGAAATAACTTTAAAGGAATGATGCATCAATAAATGTCTGTTATATATTATACGGATGATAGAGAATATTGTTGGTGAAGGGATGGAAAATGTTAAGGTATAAAATTAGTCAGGGGAAAAGCCCAAACCTGTTTTATATTATGTTTATTTCATAAATCAACCATTTGTAAGTGACATGTCAAAAGTAAGCTGCACAAGACAGGCTTACATGGCTTTGAGCACTGTGTATTACTCAAGGAAAAGTGAAAGACCAGGACACACAATTACAAACTTTCGTATCTCAATAATTCTCTCAACTATAAATAATGAACAACTAGAGCTTTGTCACAAACATGACGAATACCCCCACCTGCCACATTGACACAGGATATTTTGCAAGTTCTCTTCACATAAAACAGCAGACACCATTCTCAATGTTTAAAATGTACCCCATGACATAGTTTTTGACCTGGCATGTTCCATGTTCGAACTTGACCTGCACATCATCTAGATACAACTTCTGACCAAGTGTGGTGAAGATTTGATGAAAACTACTTGAATTAGAGAGCGGACACCATGCTGAATGTGTAAAACGTACTAAGTGACCCTGTGACCTAGTTTTTGATCTGGCATGGCCCATTGGAACTTAGCCTTAAGATCATCTAGATAAAACTTCTGACCAAGTTTGGTGAAGATCGGATGAAAACTACCGTACTTGAATTAGATAGCGGACACCATGCTGAATGTTAAACAAGAGGGCCAAGATGGCCTTAGTTCGCTCACCTGAGACGAGTCTGTTCATTCAATCTTTACCAAATGTCAAACTTGACCTAGATATTGTCCAGACAAACATCCTGATCAACTTTCATCATTATTTCATCTGCGAGTGATGATCAATGTACCTATGAAGTTTCATGATCCTAGGCGTAAGCATTCTTGAGTTATCATCTGGAAACCATTTTTCTAAGTTGAGTCACCGTGACCTTGACAGCCATTGTGTGAATACGTTTTTTGGCACTGTGACATTGACTTTTGACCTAGTGACCTAATAATCAATAGGGGTCATCTGCCAGTCATGATCAATATACCTATGAATTTTCATGAACCTAGGCATAAGCCTTCTTGAGTTATCATCCAGAAACCATTTTACTATTTCAGGTCACCGTGACCTTGACCTTTGACCTAGTGACCTGACAATCAATAGGGGTCATCTGCAAGTCATGATCAATGTATCTATGACGTTTCATGATCCTAGGCATAAGGGTTCATGAGTCATCATCCGGAAACCATTTTACTATTTTGGGTCATCGTGACCTTGACCTTTGACCTACTGCTAGTGACCTGAAAATCAATAGGAGTCATCTGCGAGTCATGATCAATGTACCTATTAAGTTTCATGATCCTTGGCATAAGCGCTCTTGAGTTATCATCCGGAAACCATCTGGTGGACGGACGGATCGACATGAGCAAAGCAATATACCCCCTTTTTTTCGAAAGGGGGGGGGGGCTTTTTTTCGAAAGGGGGGGGGGGGGGGGGGGGCATAATGAGAAAACTGTCCCATCCCATCCCAGCAGCCATGTTATTCAACTGACCGGAACCATTTTTGAACTAAACTCTCGTAACAAGGAAACAAATGGTCTTAGCAAATTTCATGAAAATTGGGCCAAAAATGTGACTTCTACTGTGTTCACATGTTTTCAGTATATACATATAGAGAAAAATGCCCCGCCCACTGGCGGCCATGTTTTTTCACCAATCCCGACCATTTTCAAACTCGTCCGAGATATCAATTAAACCAATGTTTTGACCAACTTTCATGATGATTGAGCAAAAATTGTGACTTCTAGAGTGTTTACAAGGTTTCTCTATAGCCAAATAGGGAAAACTGCCACTATATACATATAGAGAAAAATGCCCCCCCCCCCCCCCCACTGGCGGCCATGTTTTATCACCGATCTCTACCATTTTTGAACTCATCCGAGACATCAATTGAACCAATGTTTTGACCAACTTTCATGATGATTGGGCAAAAGTTGTGACTTCTAGAGTGTTTACAAGGTTTCTCTATAGCAAAATAAGGAAAACTGCCCGGCCCACTGGCGACCATGTTTTTCAATGGATCGGAACCACTTTTGAACTCAACCAAGATATCATTAAGACAAACATTTTGACAAAGTTACATGAAGATTGGACATGAATTGTGACTTCTACAGTGTTTACAAGGTTTTTCTTTTTTTTGACTTAGTGACCTAGTTTTTGACCCGGCACAACCCAAATTCGAACTCGGCCGAGATTTCATTGGGACAAAGCTTCTGACCAAGTTTCATGAAGATGGGACAAGATGTGGCCACTAGAGTGTTTACGAGCAAATGTTAACAGACAGACGGATGGACAAAGACCGGTCACAAAAGCTCACCTGAGCAATCAGGTGAGCTAAAAACGCACTAAGTGACATCGTGACATAGTTTTTGGCCCGGCATGGCCCATGTTCAAACTTGGCCTAGACATCATCTACCTACAACTTCTGACCAAGTTTGGTGAAGCTCTGATGATAACTACTTGAATTAGAGAGTGGACAACATGCTGAATGTTTAAAACGCACTAAGTGACCCAGTGACCTAGTAAGTTTGGTGAAGATCGGATGAAAACAACTTAAATTAGAGAGCGGTCACTTAATACGGACCGACCGACAGATCAACCAACTGACAGACAAGTTCACTCCTATATACCCCCTAAACTTCATTTGTGGGGGTATAAACCCTTGTTACATATGAACTTCAATTTCTTTTGGCTGAAAGGATTCATGCTTAGCTTAAATTAAGCTTTGAAAAAGTTTTTAGTCCCATAGGACATTCTCTTTTTAGCGAACAAGACAAATATAAATGTGCCTTTGGAAAAATAAATCACATAATATATTTTTAAAATAAAAATGACCATTTTAAATGGAATTCAAAACTTTACATTACTCTTCAAGAATAAAAAAAATAATAATAGTACAGTATTTTAATTTTCATATAAATACAGTAAATTTTATGTTTTAACAAGATATGTGTTTGTCCGAAACACTTCTGCGCCGCTTTGAAGCAATATATTTGACCTTGATGGATGACCTTGACCTTTCACCACTCAAAATGTGCAGCTCCATGAGATACACATGCATGTCAAATATTAAGTTGCTATCTTCAATATTGCAAAAGTTATGGCAAATGTTAAAGTTTTACGCAAACAAGCACACAAACCAACAGACAGGGCAAAAACAATATGTCCCCCACTATAGTGGTGGGGGACATAAAAATAAATGTTGCAATTACAAACACAAAAGGATTGGTTGTAAACTATTAGAGGCTACTAAAAATTCATTATGCAGAAACAATTTAAGTTTCATTAAATAGTTAGGTAGATAAGCAGTTCATAGCAGGCTATATAATATACACAATGACATACACTTGCAAAATAACTGGAAGAACATATTGAAATACTGATAGAACATAATAAATACTGATAGAACATGTTAAATACTGATAGAACATAGTCAATTATTCCAAGAACATAATTAAATACAGACAGAACATAGTCAACTATTGATAGAACATAGTAAATACTGAAAGAACATAGTCAAACACTGCTAGAACATAGTAAAATACAGATAGAACATAGTCAATACTGATAGAACATAGTCAAGTTCTGATTAATGTGATTAAAGCCACTGTGAGTTGTGTGGGAAGGATCATGCAGGAAAGGTGACAGTCTGGGTATATGTTATAGATAAGTAGTATACATCATGTGTGAAGGACAGAGAATGAAAACAGTTCACTATAATTTGATTCCAAGTAGATTATATCTACAAATACATAGAAGACATACATATGAAAATGGCCAGTGATTCAAAGCAGTTTGACTAAACCTGTTTCAACTGTTAATCAAACCAAGCATACTGACATGCCGATAAAGACAAATTAACATACCACTGGGACATAAATTATTTTGTGGTAATTCATATGATTTAACTTTTGAAATTACATATACTTTTTTCATTCTTGTCCAAAAATAGTTCAAACCGTTAATAAAAGAAACCTTACTCGTCATCCACTGCACATTTCTAGGTTGCAATAAAAAGAACAATTACTTTGAACATAAGCTACAAACACATTACTACCATAAATGCATATCAAGTTTAGACTATACCTGCTGGTCTTCAGAAAACAAGATGCTGTGTTCAATAAATGCATATACTGCCAATGGAAGCCATGCCAGTATTGTTTCATAGGCTAATATGAATAAGTCAAAGTCCAAAATGTAGGTAAATGACTAGGTGAAAATGAGGTCAGATGATGTGGGTTTGTTGATGGCTTCAAAAACATGATCCACGCAAGTATCAAAGCTTTGTAGGAAGCATTATTGTGCATTATTTAGGTGAACACAGATTTTGGGCCTTCTGAATATGACTAATGCCAAAAGTAGGTAAACGTCAAGTTCCACTGAAGTTAGGTGATGTTGGTTTGCTGAAAGTATCCAGCAATATCATCAGTGTCAGAGCTTTATAGGAAGCATAATTGATTGGGTACTTTTTGAGTAGTACATGGGCCCACAATGACCAATTGAGCTTTAGTAGCAGTGACCTAGATCATGTTCTGACTGGCCAAAATACAAATCCCAAGCAGGGTCTTCATGTAAGCTACCTACATATGAGTAGCCTTCTGAGAAAACTGGGCATAATGCATGTGCGTAAAGTGTCAGCCCAGATTAGCCTGTGCAGTTTGCACAGGCTAATCCGGGACAACACTTTCCGCCTTAATTGGATTTTTGCTAAGAAGAGACTTCATTTAAACGAAAAATGTCATAAAAGCGGAAAGTGTTGTCCCTGATTAGCCTGTGCAGATTGCACAGGCTAATCTGGGCCAACACTTTAGGCACGTGCATTATGCCCGGTTTTCTCAGAACACGACTCATATGTAATTTGAGTGGAATATCTTCCTCAAAACTTTAATTATAAAGCAGATAGTTTAACCAAGATTGATTATTGCAATCTACAGTTAAATGTCCAGTAACCACCTGTTTGATGCCGAGCACATGCCCACCCACCATACACCAATCTTTTAAACAGGATTTTCTACTTCATTTAAAACCTAGTTGAAATTAGACTGCAGATGACTACAATTGATGAACAAGTGCTGATTATCTACTATCAATTGCTATGAGATGATTATCATTTCAAGATAGGCAACCGACAAGTCATGACTCATGAAGACTCTAAGATAACAGCATGCTGATGGCATGACTAAGTGTTCTGATAACTGAACCAACCTACGCCAGCCTTATGACCGTGCGTAACTGTGCTATCAGTTGTAAGCATGTGACATACTGAAAGTAGGTTAGCTATATGTATGAGGACACATGTTCTGACAATATTGCATCATCATGAGTCAACAAGGTGAACAAGCCAATTACTAACAATTTAGAACAAGCTTAAACATGACGACACCCAAACAAACCTGTCAGGTGACTACACTTATTATTTTTTTATCAGTATCTGATTTTATTTATCACATACTATTACTATATACTATCCTCAGTTATTTAAGTAAAATGTAATTAAGCTTAAATTTACACAAACATCTTCAATAAAACTATTTTTTTCAAGACATTTTTCAAGACATACAAAGTTTAAATTGTAAAAAACTACCAGTATTCTTACTGTTAATACAAGGGCTGTTTGAAAAAAATGCATTCCCCCCATATGGGCTCTCCGTTGTAGTGACAGCCATTGTGTGATTATGTTTTTTGTCACTGTGACCTTGACCTTTGACCTAGTGACCTGAAAATCAATAGGGGTCATCTGCCAGTCATGATCAATGTACCTATGAAGTTTCATGATCCTAGCCATTAGGGTTCTTGAGATATCATCTGGAAACTATTTTACTATTTCGGGTCACCCTGACCTTGACCTTTGACCTAGTGACCTGAAAATCAATAAGGGTCATCTGCGAGTCATGATCAAGCGTTCTTCAGTTATTATCCGGAAACCATTTTACTATTTCGGGTCACCGTGAACTTGACCTTTGACCTCAAAATCGATAGGGGTCATCTGCGAGTCATGAAAAATGTACCTATGAAGTTTCATGATCCTATGCATAAGCCTTCTTGAGTAATCATCCAGAAACCATTTTACTATTTCGGGTCACCATGACCTTGACCTTTGACCTCAAAATCAATAGGGGCCATCTGCGAGTCATGATCAATATACCTATGAAGTTTCATGATCGTAGCCATAAGCGTTCTTGAGTTATCATCAGGAAACCATTTTACTATTTCGGGTCACCGTGACCTTGACCTTTGACCTAGTGACCTGAAAATCAATAGGGGTCATCTGCGAGCCATGATCAATGTACCTATGAAGTTTCATGATCCTAGGCATAAGCATTCTTGAGTTATCATCCGGAAACCATTTTACTATTTCGGGTCACCGTGACCTGGACCTTTGACCTAGTGACCTGAAAATCAATAGGGGTCATCTGTCAGCCATTATCAATCTACCTACAAAGTTTCATGATCCTAGGCATCAGCGTTCTTGAGTTATCATCCGGTAAGCATTTTACTATTTCGGGTCACTGTGACTTTGACCTTTGACCTAGTGACCTGAAAAATCAATTGGGGTCATCTGCGAGTCATGATCAATCTACATGTACCTATCAAGTTTCATGATCCTAAGCCTAAGGTTCTTGAATTATCATCCGGAAACCATTTTACTATTTCGGATCACTGTGACCTTGACCTCTGACCTAGTGACCTGAAAATCAATAGGGGTCATCTGCAAATAATGATCAATGTTCCTATTAAGTTTCATGATCCTAGGCCCAAGCATTCTTGAGTTATCATCCGGAATCCACCTGGTGGACGGACAGACCGACCGACATGTGCAAAGCAATATACCCCCTCTTCTTTGATGGGGGTTATAATAAGTAAGCACAACATGAAAAGACTTTTTAGTTAGACCCATGCAAATTCCAATGAGAATTGCATGCAAAAATATTTAGTATAAGATAACACAGAGAGATAACAATCAAATGTTAGAATGGCCTACACCAGATAAATAGGGTAGAGAAAGACACTTACCCAGGCCTAAAAGAAATGTGCCAGAAAACAAATCAGGATAAATATGATAAATAATAATGTGCACAGTGAATAAATGTACAGTAACAGTGGACGGATGAGAGGTCACAACAATTAAGTTATAAATTAATGTTATGACAACATCTGCAGTCTGTAGTGTTTAACAATTTGAAAGGAACTGAGTATGAGATACTATTTTTTTTCACACTCACTAACTGTCAATTTTAAGGGAACCATTCAGATATAAGGAGAAGTACCCCTTAATGATTTTTTTTTAGAAAATATAAAACTGATTTTTTTAACAAAAACAATAAACTACTAAATAACAACTTAAATTACAACAAGTTATACTTACACCTGCTCTGACTCTTATCTATAAATATTTCTTTAATGACAGAAGACCTGAGTTCAGACAGTTTTTTTTCACAAGATAATGATGATAATCTATGAAAGCTAAATATACTGAGCAGGATGACTAAGAAAGCATGCAAACACAATCAAATCAACTACATTGTCTCATGAAATATTTCTCATCTATTCAGGCGAGTTTTGATGTTATCTATTATTAGAAAGTACAACACTATAACAGACCCTATGTAAACTTTCCTTGGTAAAAAGCATGTTTATCACAACAAAAAAATCGTTGTTAAAACCATGGTCCCAAGATAACTCACATTAAATTATCTTTTATTAAATCAAGAAATACTTTGTAAAAGGATATCTTTTTTCTTAACAAATAATGTCGTTGATGCAATATTAAATTTTGATTCTTTGCAAATTCCTGCATAAATGGATATTAACAAACAATTATTTTATGCTGGACCTCAACAGTTTTCAGGCTTTTTACTGGCCTATCTAAGGGTCAGTTAAAAAGGACCCATTCCCTTAGCAAAAAAGTAAAAAATAATCCAAAGTTAAACAAAAAAACAAACTTTTTCAATAGAAGTGTCTTATGATTATTATATCTCAATTTTATTTCAAATACATCTAACAAAGTAATTCAATTTTCCCAAATCATTAGACTGTTTGAGTGTACAAAGTCTCAAATCGAAATTCGATTTTTCCCAAAATAGCCAGGAAAAGGCCTGAATATGATTCTAGCCCTAACCAAAGATTTACAAAGAGTTTGTGGAAGAGGAAAATATTAGCAAACCAAAAAAACACAACAAATTGTGACATCAAGACTAACACACTTGAGCCGCCACTACTTGCATACCTGTTCAGCAAAGCTGTAGTTGGGCAGGAAGGAGGCGTCCATGTTGATGGAGGCGAAGGACATGTCCCCGATGTTGACCTGCTGCACGCCCTGCGAGAGGATGACGCGCTTGAACTCCACATGGCGACGGTGCAGGTCCTTCAACTGCTTCTTCAGGGTGTTGTAAGTGTCCTGAGGAACACATGACCTGCAGATAGAGGTACATAAATGTTTTCTGGAGCATACATAAGACATTGAATGTGAGCAAGGCCACCATCTCTGAGGCGCAAATAGTCTTAATAGGTGAAAATAGAGATGTTCAAGTTTTGTTCAAGGAAGAATAGGCAATAAAGAATTTATAAGAATAAGAAAAGTTGAGACACATTATTCTTACTGCAGTGCTTTCTTCTCCAGCTCCACTTCCTCCCTTTTTGCCTCCAGAATCTGAGCCTTGTATTTGAGGTTCTCAATCACATGGCTGCTACGAGACTTGTACTGAAATGACACACTGAATATGTAACACATGGCTGCTACGAGACTTGTACTGAAATGACACACTGAATATGTAACACATGGCTGCTACGAGACTTGTACTGAAATGACACACTGAATATGTAACACATGGCTGCTACAAGACTTGTACTGAAATAACACACTGAATATGTAACACATGGCTGCAACAAGAATTGTACTGTAACACATGGCTGCTACAAGAATTGTACTATAATGACACACTTAATATGTAACACATGCTGATACACAACTTGAACTGAAATAAATCACTGAATATGTAACATATGGCTGCTATGTGACTTGAACTGAAATAACATACTGGATATGTAACACATGGCTGCTACGTGACTTGTTCTGAAATGAAACACTGAATATGTAACACATGACTGCAATAAGACTAGTACTGAAATGACACACTGAAAATGTAACACATGGCTGCTACGCGACTTGTACTGAAATAACACACTGAATATGTAACAAATCGCTGCTATGAGACTAGTACTGAAATGACACACTGAATATGTAACACATGGCTGCTACGGGACTTGTACTGAAATAACACACTGAATATGTAACATATTGCTGCTATGAGACTAGTACTGAAATGACACACTGAATATGTAACACATGGCTGCTTCGAGACTTGTACTGAAATAACCCACTGAATATGTTACATATCGCTGCTATGAGACTTGTACTGAAATGACACACTGAATATGTAACACATGGCTGCTACGAGACTTGAACTGAAATAACACACTGAATATGTAACATATTGCTGCTATGAGACTAGTACTGAAATGACACACTGAATATGTAACACATGGCTGCTTCGAGACTTGTACTGAAATAACCCACTGAATATGTTACATATCGCTGCTATGAGACTTGTACTGAAATGACACACTGACTATGTAACACATGGCTGCTACGAGACTTGTACTGAAATGACACACTGAATATGTAAAACATGGCTGCTACCAGACTTGTACTGAAATGACACACTGAATATGTAACACATGGCTGCTACCAGACTTGTACTGAAATAACACCCTGAATATGTTACATATCGCTGCCATGAGACTTGTACTGAAATGACACACTAAATATGTAACACATGGCTGCTACGAGACTTGTACTGAAATGACATACTGAATATGTAACACATGGCTGCTAGAATATGTAACACATGGCTGCTACGAGACTTGTACTGAAATGACACACTGAATATGTAACACATGGCTGCTACGAGACTTGTACTGAAATGACACACTGAATATGTAACACATGGCTGCTACAAGACTTGTACTGAAATAACACACTGAATATGTAACACATGGCTGCTACAAGAATTGTACTGTAACACATGGCTGCTACAAGAATTGTTCTATAATGACACACTTAATATGTAACACATGCTGATACACAACTTGAACTGAAATAAATCACTGAATATGTAACATATGGCTGCTATGTGACTTGTACTAAAATACCATACTGGATATGTAACACATGGCTGCTACGTGACTTGTACTGAAATGAAACACTGAATATGTAACACATGACTGCAATGAGACTAGTACTGAAATGACACACTGAAAATGTAACACATGGCTGCTACGTGACTTGTACTGAAATAACACACTGAATATGTAACATGTCGCTGCTATGAGACTAGTACTGAAATGACACACTGAATATGTAACACATGGCTGCTACGAGACTTGTACTGAAATAACACACTGAATATGTAACATATCGCTGCTATGAGACTAGTACTGAAATGACACACTGAATATGTAACACATGGCTGCTACGAGACTTGTACTGAAATAACACACTGAATATGTTACATATCGCTGCTATGAGACTTGTACTGAAATGATACACTAAATATGTAACACATGGCTGCTACGAGACTTGTACTGAAATGACACACTGAATATGTAACACATGGCTGCTACGAGACTTGTACTGAAATTAAACACTGAATATGTAACACATGGCTGCTACGAGACTTGTACTGAAATGACATACTGAATATGTAACACATGGCTGCTACGAGACTTGTACTGAAATGACACACTGAATATGTAACACATGGCTGCTACGAGACTTGTACTGAAATGACACATTGAATATGTTACACATGGCTGCTACGAGACTTGTACTGAAATGACACACTGAATATGTAACACATGGCTGCTACGAGACTTGTACTGAAATAACACACTGAATACGAGCGGCACTCTGATAAAACGAGCTTGATGAAAGTGTAGAAAGTCGTCCCAGATTAGCCTGTGCGCTCTTCACATGGTAATCAGGATATACCCTTCATGCTTTTATGGAATTTTTCATTAAAAGGAAGTATAGTCGAAATGAAAATCCAGTTCAGATGCCCCATTTTTAAAGAGAGCAGCTCATATGTAACAGATAAAACAAACATTTTATGATGTACTCTTATTACATGGAAAGCAATCAAATGATTCATTGTTGCAAAATATATGGGTATTACTTACCCATTAAAAACTTAATAAAAGAAAACCTTTAACATTGAAGAAAATACAATATATCATGAAAAGAAACCAACCAAATTGTTTGAACACATCCTCAAACAGGAAAACACACAACATCCCAAGGAATCCTTTCTGGATGTCAAACTTGTTAAGATTTTCTTTCCTGTAAAAATTACTTAAAGAGAATTACAAATTCTGTACCTTTTTATACACTGATACAGCCTTTGCATATTTTTTTGTTGCATCTGCCAGTTTGTCCTCTAGCTCTTGAACCCTCAATTCTAGACGCGTTTTTTCATCCACTAGCGCAGACTTGGACTGCGCCAAGATCATCTCATGATTATCATGGGCCTTGTGATATTGCTCCTTCGTCAGCCGTAACTCCTCACGGAACAGCTCCACCTGGTTCCGCAGTCGTATATTGTCGTCTGTCATATCGTGTTCATTTCCTAGGTAACTGCTGAGTTCAGTTTCTAGTTTTGTGACTTTAATTTTCAGTTCTGAGTTTTCTGTCCGCTCTCTTTCCAGCTGATCCAATAAAGCTTGTTGATGAGACAGTTTGGACCTTCAAACAAGCAATACATTTCAGTAAGGTAACAAAGGGCAGTGTTTTATTTACTGTTTTTTTACAAACATGTTTATAATGATCACTTGCAAAAAATGATGTCCTATGCATAGGGATGTCATTGGAAGCCTGATGAAATATTAAGATCGTTTTGAATGGCATCTTATGGATAAAATTTACTTAAATTTACAAAATAAAATAACTGGTTCACCTGATTGCTTCTTCTCTGAAACAGTTACTTATACAACACATTAAAATTTTGTTTTCATAAAAAGGAAAAAAATTCAGGTTGCAAAATTCAAAGAAGTGGCATAATGTCCAGGGAATAAGTCTATGAGATAGACAAGGACAAAGAATTACTATGCAAAGGGCAATAATTCCCTTAAACAAGAGCTGTCAGAGGACAGCGCGCTCGACTATTCGAGTGCTTGACAGTATAACGTAAGCAATCATGGAGAGGGGGGAGGTATAATGTGGGTGTGTGATCATATAATAGATGATCTTTCAAAAATAAGAAAACAAAATTATTTATTTATTTATTTTATTTTGGGGGGGGGGGTTAGGGGGGGGGGGGTGGGGGGAGAGGGGGTTATAATGTGGGTGTGTGATCATTTAATAGATGATCTTTCAAAAATAAGAAGAAAAAAATATTTTGTGGGGAGGGGGGGAGTTCGGGGGGGGGGGGCGTGGGGGATGGTTTGGTTGGAGTGCATTGTGGTATGTCAGGTAAGTGTTGTTTTGTCAAACTTTAACATAGATTTATCAATAATATTCATATTCTAAGTATAAAAGGGGCCATAATTCTGTCAAAATGCTTGATACAGTTGTCTGCTCTTGTTTAAAGGTTGGGGTCATGTTGGTAAACAAGTATGCAAAATATGAAAGCAATATGTCAAGGGACAGTTAGTGTTTTATCCAGGCCGTTTTAGCGTGGCGCGGCGCCACGCCGCTTTTTTGAAGCGCCTCGCTGCCCCTTTCAAAGCAAATCAGCGCCACGCTGCCCTTTTCAAAGGCCGCCGCCCTGTTTTCCGGCGTGCGCGACCTTATTGATAACATCTTAATTGCCTCTTAACCAAGCTTCTAAGCCGACTTTTATCAGCGAAGATTCGCGCGGTTGTGAATACGTCATGCGTGAATAACCATGTGTCAATATCAATCGATAATTTCAGTGGCTTTGTAACACCAATCGGTCCGGATACAATCGTGCACAGTTACATAGGAGACTTGATGAAAACCTCGATGTTATTCACGTGGAAATTGTGCATTTCATGCATAATTCAATTATATCAAAACATTTATTTTTACGCGTAATTAAATTAAAAAAAAAAAACAGTTGTATCTGTAAAATATTGATTTGATTTCAATTTAATGCAAAACAGTTTTAAGTTAATAAAAATTAATTTAAAACAGGGCTTGCACTAAGCGGCGTACGGCCGTATATTACGCCCGATAATTGTTTCCATACGCCGATTACAAAACCCCATGACGTCCACTGTACTTCCTGAAAATTGGCCATACGCTGAAAATAGCAACCCGTGACATATTAAAGCTGTCGATTAAAATAACGCTCCGCCTCCTATCCAATACAATTGGCGCAGTCTCATATTAAAGCAGTCGATTAAAATAACGCTCTGCCTCCTATCGAATACAATTGGCGCAGGCTCACAGTAGATGTGTGTTGATGAATTGTAGCAGACGACAATCTTAACACGTTTGCTGTTCACGGTTAGGCAGACCGCGCTTAATTGACCAGTCGCCAACTCCGCCCACATTTTGTCGATCAGCCAATCAGATATCGATTTTTCACACACCCCTCAGCAACGCTTATCTGGCCGCCATTTTGTCCGACAAACAAAGCGTGTTGTCCATATGGAATGAACGTAATTTTTAAGAGTTTACACAGATTTTATATCAAATGCATGATCATTACTATTCGATCATTATTCAAAATTGTAGGTGCTATACATACTTTATAAAGGGTTATTATTTTATCTTTTTTTCTTGAACATATGAACGAGTAATGAGAAAACAAACACAATAAATAGTTTAACCACACCAGGTGTGTGTTCTATAAAACGTGTTATACCGTTTGATGCACAATATTTTTAAGCAGTTTGGGCAACATAATAATTGCCACACGTGCTTATTAATCTCAGCGTAATTGTCGATGATTAATAAATAACAGTATGTTGCGTGGATCTCAGAATGAAGGAACATTAAGGCATTGTTAGGTACTGTACACAAGAAAAGAAAACTATTTAATTACTTAAATGATTTCCAATTATATATGTATTTTCTGTGGATCATAAACAAGGGAAATCATTATAAATTGTTAACTTAAATATTGTTTTAACTAAAGTAAAAACAACAAAAAGGTGATTTCAACGCGGCTTAGCCAGCTTAAAGCGACTTCAAGTGTAAAATGTACGGCTTATATTACAACAACAACATTTCTAAAACAACATACATTGTCACTGGAGAAATGTGAAAATTGCAATTAACACATAAGGGCCATCTTGTTATAAATAAGCAAATGCATAATATGCTAAATGTATTCAATTCGAATGTTCGTGAACAGCACCGTAATACCAACATTTCATTTTTTGATAGTGAAATGTATCAGGTTCGCATTAAACATAAATGTAATAAAATGCATATTAGACTATCTGTTAATGAAACCACGAAATCAGGCCTGTATTAAATTATGGTTACAATAAAAATTTAATTTATATCTAAATAAAAAAAATCGGTGTCTTTTTAAAAATAACACAATAAAACAAAGATCTAAACATTTTTAATAAACAAAAAACCCATCATGATATGGATATGTCATTTGAATTTAATAAAAATATTTTCAAAATTATATATGAATAGCCACCGGGTTCACTGTCAGACGGTTGAATACAAGTTCAAAATCAATATGAAATAAATGCTCATTTTTACGACGGATTTCTCATCACCTCCCGATATAATATGTATAAGAAACGTTTCTGATAGTCAGTCTGCCGTTAACTCATTTATTTTGATTACGCCATTTCTCTCTAAAGTTTTTATAATTGTATTAACGTTTTACAAAGCAGTTTAGATAAGTGTGCGGCTTTAATAATTTATTTTATAGAAAAGAGCATAATACATCATTACAGATATAGAATTTCCCTCACGTAATCCGCTATAATTGCGATCTGCTTGTCGGAGTTTTCTAATCACTAGACCACGTGACTATGTGGGCGGAGCGATCGATAATTTGGCGACTGGTCAATTGGAGCACGTGCTTGTTTATTGTCACGATGTTTTGATTACAATAACGTGTGAATGTCGGCAAAGAAGTTGATACCCCGTCTTGGACCCTGTTTGGCCAAAAGTTGTTAATTGTTGTAACAGTAGTAGGCCTGCACCATTGGTTCAATTAAGAACATTATGACCCGTTTGTAACTTGTCAAAATATGTTAATTGGCAAACACAGATATGCATTTTACAAAAATATTGAACTTGTACCACTTATCATTCGTGTCTAGAATGTCGCAACGTACGCTTTCCGATTTTGGCATTCCACTTTCGACGAAACGTAAATTAGAAATTGATGCAAATTGCTTTGTAAGCAAAACAAGTTTATATTGGAGACCAATTAACGTGTGTTGAATTAATTGACAATGAACAAAAGACAGTACGGCGCCGTTTCTAGTTACACTTTTTTGCGAAATAAATGTTCTCAATAGAACACGTGGTCATGAAAACAATGACATTACGCAGAACTTTCTGACTATTCAACAAAGTGTTAGTGTTTGTGAAACTCCATTTAAGATGCATATAAAGGACTTGCAATGTGTGTAACGTTTTAAATATAAATAATGGTTTACGAGGGTAACTCATTTAACAGTATTCTAAGACATCTTTGAAAAGCTATAGTTTGTATAAGATATATATCCTATGGTGTTTAATCTTGTTTTTTGTTACTACATGAAAATATAAAACACATAATAAAATATACATTCTGGATTTTGTTGGTTTAATTATTCAACAATTAATCTCAAAACTATACATACAATGTTTGTGTGTAACAAAGCTTGTTATTAAGTCACTATACAGATATATGTGTGCCCTTTTTATGGCTGTCGCGCGCTAAAGTGCCCTTTTTTGAAATTTTGCACCACGCCCTTTTTCCTTCCTGTATAAAACACTAGGACACAGGAAATATTAGGGGTAGTATGCAAACTTTAACATAGATTTATCAATAATATGCAAATTCTAAGTATCAAAGGGGCAATAATTCTGTCAAAATGCTTGATACTGTAGTCTGCTCTTGTTAATAGGTTGGGGTCATGATGGTAAACAAGTATGCAAAATATGAAAGCAATATGTCAAGGGACACAGGAAATATTTTGGGTAGTACGCAAACTTTAACATTGATTTATCAATAATATGCATATTCTAAGTATAAAAGGGGCCATAATTCTATCAAAATGCTTGATACAGTAGTCATGGGGTCATGATGGTAAACAAGTATGAAAAATATGAAAGCAATATGTCAAGGGACATTGAAAATATTTGGGGTAGTACGCAAACTTTAACATTTGCACACTCACGCAAACGCTAACGGCAACACCGACGCCGGGGTGAGTTGGATAGCTCCACTATATATAATTCATATATAATAGTCGAGCTAAAAATGCATGGGGTGGAACAACCAGACACTATGCTTATGTTCATCCTTAAAGGAAATTTCATATTAAGTTTCATCATTAAATTCAAACCATCAATTCCTGGCATCTGAGACAGAGATGAACAATCCTTATGAACATAACATACTAATAATCAAATGGCAATTACTGCCTGAAAAATAATTGGGCCAAGACAACCTGACAGAGGTGCACGTCTTCACTCTATAGATTCCTATCAAGTTTCATTACCAATAAGTGTCTAAGATCTAATGCAAAAAAAGACATGTTTATAGTCAAAAGGCAATTACTCCCTGAAAATTATTGTACCAGAACAACAGGACAAGGTCGCAAATGTTAAACCTATACTGACGTTGCAAAGAAAATGCTACTCAGATTATCAGTTTCTGAGATCATGTGCAGATATAAAAATTCTTTTTAAAAATTACATTTTAATAATCTATTGGCAATAGCTCGTAGGAAAATGATTAGACTTAAATGACCTGACACAAATGCCTCATTTTCACCCAATGGGGAATTTGATATTAAGTAGTATCAAATTTAGATCATTGGTGTCTAAGATCTAGGATCCATTATCAAGGAAATTTGTTTCTGAAACAAAGCAAACTCAATAAAAACAAGCAAATTCGTTGAATTGATATCCCCCGCCATTATACTTCTTGGCACAAGATATGGCTCCGGACACACAATGCCATTTGACCTGCATCATCCTCTTATCCATATATATACTCATACCAAGTTTCAATGAAATCTGCCAAAGCACTTCCAAGATATGGCTCCGGACACAAAAGTGCCGGACGGACGGACTGAAGGACGGACAATGCCAAAACAATATCCCTCCGCCTATGGAGGGAAATAATTAGTATTCTGACAGACAAAGTGGGGTCTGTATGCTCCCTCTATTCCGAAAGCATAAAAGTATTGAACAACTACACTGCATGGTAATACATGGCTGTAGTTCCAACTGAATACCTTATAAATGTTGAAGTAGTTCACTAAAAAAACTTCACATTTATGTTGAAGTAAACAAAATTATTTAAAAACATTTATGCCAAAAATGATGAATGGAAGGACAAAGTGAGTGACTTTAATTAATATACCCTTTCCATACAGGGTATAATTATCGAAAGTTAAGAGATGCCTTTGGCATAATGGATATGGAGTCCACATAGCACATAGGAGGACACGAGTTTAATTCCCATTGTGGGAGTGTTGGTTAGATCTCTCCAAAAGACACCTAGTACTGGTTCTACCCAGAAAAAGACTCTAGAACATTTTATTAAGCCTGAAGCTTTAAATGCAATCGAGACAAAAATAAATAGGTTTACACCTAATATCCCTGGTACATACTGTATGACTAGAAGTTCTTTGTCAGCACTGTCTCTGGCGTCCATGGCGGCCTGTATGCGCTCGTCCATCTTGTCTCTCTCAGCCTGGCGATGTGCCTCCTCATCTATCTTACGTCGCTCTGTCTCTTGGATACGCGTCTCCAGCTCCAGTCTGAAACAGAAACAAAATAAATATATGTGTGTACAGTGTCGTCCCAGATAAACCTGTGCAGTCCACACAGGCTAGTTAGGGATGACACTTTCCACTTTGTGGATATTTTTGTTTCGAAAAAGTGTCCTCTAACCAAACAATCCAGTTGAGGTGAAGGGTCTTGCCCCTGATTAGCCTGTGCAGTCCACACAGGCTGGGACCACACTATAGGCACATGCATTTAGCCTAGTATTGCCAGAACGAGGCTCAGATAATTATATAGCCATCAATCATATGTGTCTTGTTCTGTGAAAGCTGGTCATAATGCATATGCGTAAACTTTCCGCCTTAACTTGATTTTTCGTAAGGAGGGACTTCCTTGAAACTAAAAATACCATTAAAGTGGAAAGTGTCGTCCCTGATTAGCCTGTGCGGACTGGACAGGCTAATCTGGGACGACACTTTACGTACATGAATTAAGCCCAGTTTTCTCAGAACAAGACACATATTAAAGAGTGAAATAATGAGTACATTTCAATGTGTCCATGTACCAAATTCACTGAACTCTAAATTTGCATTATCGTAGGAATAAGGCACCAATCATTTTAAAATCAACTTGTCCATATACAATAATCACAAAAAATGAAAGTTAGAACTCATTGAATTTATAAGGAAGTTGGCTTTAAACCTATTCAATGACAACAAAATCAATACGTACATAAACTTAATTAACTAGACTAAACCTTTGCAGAGCATGGAATAAGGCATCTGAGAAACCAATGTAAGCTTGTACAATGCTTTAAACTCGTTGTGTTTGAATAAAACAGAAAAAAAGCCATCAGTTCTATTAAATGGTGAGAAAATTAACACACAAATATACAAAATTCACTGGAAAGAGAGCTTCAAATCAATCCATGAAATAGATGTTAGGCATACAACAAAAACTAAATGTATCATGTACATAATTCACTGTCCTTAAAAAGAATGATGTGAAAAAAAATTACCCAAATATACCATACCAGTAAATCACCTGTATTTCCACACCTGCATATAACATATTAATTATTATAAAAAAACAAGAGCTGTGTTTGAGAAACACAATACCCCTATTGTGCCGCTTTGAAGCCATATATATGAAATTTGACCTTAAAGGATAACCTTGAACTTACCCTTTCACCACTCAAAATGTGCAGTTCCATGACATACACATGCATGTCAAATATCAAGTTGCTATCTTCAATATTGCAAAAGTTATGACCAATATTAAGTTTTTGTACAGACACACATAATGCCACACACAATGACAGACAGAGAGACAGAGACAGACCTAAAGACGGACAGACAGACAGGCCAAAAACAATATACCCCCAATCATTCAATCCGGGGGCATAAAAATTCAATGTTTATACCATTTAAAACTACATTTTGTTCCCTAGCCTGGCATACTTTTTTTTTTACCTTGGCACGTACACAGATTCATCCCTGTACTTACTTTTCGTTCTCAACCTTTGCGTACTTGTGGAACTCCTCCTCCCTGGCCGCCTGTACCCGGCGCACACAGTCCCTCTCCTTGTCCACCAGGGCCTGGTCCTGCTGCTGTATCGCATGCTTCGAGATGTCCAGCTTCACCTGCAGATCTGATACAGGGAAATAGGGCCTGATATTGGAGCCTTGTTCTGCAAAAACTGGGCTTAATGCACGAGTCAAGATGGGATTTAAGTTTACAATAGACTTTCTTAAATTTAAAAAATTCATAAAAGCAGCAATTGTCGTCCCTTACAAGCCTGTGTGAATTGCAGGAAGTTGACAAACTTATTTTCGACAGTCACACTTATTTTCGACAGTCTGTGCACAAGTCCCTTAAATACAAATGGAATTGATCAAAACTAAAACAGGTTGCTTTAAGATTGTTTCAGAGTTTAAGGCACATTAAAAATGACATCATATTGACATATAGAACATAACAAATATAAGATAAGTAGCCATCGTTTGTTTTATTCACTAAACTGATAATTGTAAATCAACACCAGTACAGGAACAACAACAAATAAGACTCAGTGCTAGATACTAGCACAATGCCACAGATACCCCCCCTTGGACTTTCTATATCAAAACGAAATAAAGTTATTTTCCAAAAAAATATTAAGTTGTTTTTTTTACTAGTTTTCTAATTCAAATTACGGTACCTTTTCTGCACGAACTATTGATCATTTTGGAAAGTTTTTCGCTCTACCTTGCTTTGAGTTTATTAGAAATCACACTTTGACCTTTTGACTTCAATTATACTATGCAAGAGTAAAATTAAAATTGTCTCAACAAAAAAAATATCACAACACAACAAGGAGACGGATGATGCTTCCCAAAGTTTTTTTTGTCACAATATTGCACTATATATTCAGATAAAAGGAAACTTGAGGGCACAGTAGTTGGGGGGACAAGAATTTTTTTATAGAAAATTTCAAAGGGCCATAACTCTGTGAAAAATCATCCGACCAGAACCTGCTGATAATATGCACATCTCCTCTTGGTAGTAAAGTTTCCCCTAAAGTTTCATTGAATTCCGGTCATTAGTTGCTGAAAAATAGCCCGGACAAAAATTGTGCATGGACAGACACACGGACGGACAGACGAAGCGGCGACTATATGTTCCCCCCAAAATTTATTTTGGGGGAGCATAAAATAATAAGAACATGTTCTGATTCTCAACTTTCCAAGTTTAATGGAAGACTTGGCCGGATAAAAGCCCCCTTCATGCACGTACCATCGACCATGTTAGACAGTTTGTCTCTCTCCCTCTCCAGCTCTCCGCGCTGTTTCAGCATCTCCATCTTCAGGTTGGTGAGGTCCACCTTGCTCTTGTGCGATGTCTCCTCCACGCGGTTACGGTACACCATGTTCTCCTTCTCCAGCTCATGTATACGCACAGACAGCTTGTTGTGTACGTCCCCTGTGCTCGCCACGTCCCGAGACAGCGACTCAACCTGGCGACGTAGAGATTCACGTTCAGCCTGAAATGCAAGGACACTTTATAAGCAAAAATCCAGTTCAGGCGGAAATTGTCGTCCCTGGTTAACCTTGCTAACTGCATCGACTAATCTGGGACGATACTTAACGCACATACATTAATCCCAAAATTCTAAAAACATAATTTAACCCTCTACCACTCAGGCACTTTGACAATTTTGTTGTCGCTCAGAAAATCAAATTAAATTTAAGACCTTTCTTACCAGATTCAAGTTTTCAAGCCTTTATTTGCAACCCTAAGATACTGATGAGCAGCCAACAGCATAAAACCTTAACAGTCTGTGAGTTACTCGCAGACTGGTCTGGTTTTATGCTGTTTGTCTATAAAGATATTTTCATTTTTTTGTTTGAGCTGAGAGATTTAAATAAAACATTACTTTATAAAAGTGAACATTTAGCTGTAATGGAATATTTCATTTCAATCAAGTATAACTAAAATTTTCTGAGATGTTAACCAACAAATAAGCTCACAAATTCGTACAAAGTATATATATCAAAATAGGTTGGAAAATTCTATTTACAGTTCCAAATACATATATGTAACAGTAACACATAATACTGAAAGACAGTGAAAACTTTACCACAAATAAAGGTAGTCTGCTTTAAATCCTGACAGATTTACACAAACCAGACAAAGCTCCTTTTACAGTTCTCAGTAAAAATACCTAGTAAGTTTTCCTAAACATCTCAGGCCTAATAAAGAAACAAAACAATGAAATTAATAAATACCTTTTTGTAACAATTTCTCTACTGTTAACATTCTAAACGCACAGAAAACATTTCATACCTCCAAAGACTTAATTGTGGACTGATGCTCTGAGATTTGCTTCCCCTGAATTCTGACGAGACTCTCAGACTCTGAGCCAATCTTTTCCCGCTGTGCCCGTACTTCGTCCATCTCTGTCATTAGACCTTTGATCTTCAGGTGCAACTGCGCGTTTTCCCGCTGTAGCAGACGTACCCGCTGTGAATCCTGGGAACCTTCAGTCTGAATCTTTACAATCGTCGCATCCCGCTCCTTCCTTAGGTTTTCAACCTGTATATAGAGGTATGTTTAGGCTCATTTATAATCAAAATGTTAAACAAATATATTAAATAAATTATCAAGGTTTCATTAATTATGTGACAGCATAAAATACACTGAAATGTTAATGAGTTTGTACAAGTATATTCACTTTTAGGCAGACATGAAAAGTATCACTTTAAAAAGTACTCAGGTTTTGAAATGTATTAAGTCATACTGATAACTAGGAATGAATTTTATCATTACCCATGTCTGTCTTTATCCCCTGTTTTTATATTTTTGTATAAGACAACCTGAATGAAAACCTGAATACAAAACTAGTATATGTTAAATGACTGACTGTGAAGCTCGCGTTGATAAATCAATATATATGTTAACCTGTACTTTCATTCCTTTGTAACTCTTGCTGAACATGAAAAGTCTTACCATCTTAATCACTATAGAACAGGAATTAATGCATGTGCATAAAGAGTCAAACTAAATAAGAAATTGCAGTCCACAAAGACCAATCAGGGACTAAACTTTTAGTCTAAACTGGACTTTTGTCTAGGCAAATACTTCTGACTGCACAGGTTTATCTGGGACGACCCTTTAAGCGCATCCCTTAACCCTTTCCCCCATAAGAAGCAAAGTGAAAATGTCTTTTGCTGTTTGCTGCTCATCAGTTTATAATGATTGGAAACGAAGCCTTTAAAACTTGAATTAAATAAGAAAGATATTTAATCAAATCTAATTTTCAAACGACTACAAATGCGACTACAAATGCGTCAAATTATGTATTTAGGTGGTAAAGAGTTAAAACCCAATTTTCCCATAAACACCATCAAAACTAACACTGACCTCCGCGTCATGACACCATCCAAACTAACACTGACCTCCGCGTCATGACACCATCCAAACTAACACTGACCTCCACGTCATGACACCATCCAAACTAACACTGACCTCCGCGTCATGACACCATCAAAACTAACACTGACCTCCGCGTCATGCTGCAGCTTCAGCTCGCCCACAATCTGCCTGTTCTCATTCTGCTCATGCTCATACTCAGACTTCAGAAAGAAGAGTTCGTGTTTCAGCTTGTTGCACGTTGTTCGCAGCTCTTCCACCTCCATATCCTGGCGCTGGAACTTCTCCCGATAGCCGCGCTCGAGCTCCTCTGAGATCTGAATACGAATCAGGTCAAGCTTCTGGGGCGTCACAGTCTGAAAAGAGGATTGGAAACCTTGGATACCATGTAATTGCAATTAAAAAAATAGACTAGAATATATCAACTAAACGTTCAATTCAAAGAACCTAAAAAGAATATAACAAGTCACAAATTACCATACCGACCTTTGACCTGAGATCCTCAAGTTGTTGTTGTCTCTCCACTATGTCTCGCCTGCTGTCCTCATACATTGTGCGGTACTTCTCCTGCACTATCTTGCTCTCTTCTATCGTGCGTCGGATCTCCTCCTCCAGGCTGTTGTACTCATCTTGCAACCTGGCAACAGAGGACAGCATGAGCCTGAGCAGTCAACACATGCTAATCAGGGACGATACTATTCGTCATAAATGGATTTTTGTTTAGAAGAGACATTATATAAACAAAAAAGTGGAAAGATTTGTCCCTGATAGGCCAGTGCCATCATGTAATATCATAAACAGCTATTTCTACTGCTTTTGGAATATGTCCTGTACCGTCAAGTATCTTGCAACAAATCAAAGTACATTTCATATCATTTTCATATCAAATTTTTAGAATGTATGTGTAAAGGTTAGAAAAAAGTCAGAATCCATCAGAATTTCTATTTAGACAAACCCCAGTTTTATCAATTATAATCCAATATCTCCGCAATGTTTAAGCAATGTCCATTGTAATATGGTTAACCTGTCTAGGAAAAACTTCAGTTCAATTTACTGCAAGAATTATAATGTAGCGTTATCTTTATTTTGTGCAATTACAGCTTAAAGGTTCCTTTATCTTTAAACAAAAAATATTGAAGGACTCTCTGACAATACATACCATCTACCATTCTACCCTGAGCTACAAACCTGTTGAGTGTTTACCAACATCTTGTATTATCTCTTAAATGATAAGTCAGACAAATCCTCCCTTTAACCCGTTTATGCCCAGTGGACTCTCCCATCCTTCTAAATTGGATCAATTTATTTCCAAAATTAGGGATGTCTAGTATATTTATTTCTATATTTAGAATATTTCTTACAGAAATTCCTTTAAGCAAACAGCGCATACCCTGATGAGACGCCGGCGTCTCATCTGGGTCTACGCTGTTTTCAAATGCCTTTTTCCTAGACTCTAAGCATAAATGGCTTAAACAAGCTATAAATCTTGTCTTGTGTGCTTATTTTCGTATCACCAGTCAAACGTCTTATAAACTTGTTGAACTACATAAAGAATCTCTTACATTATAAATACAAATAGCCAAAACTCAGTATTACTGGGGTGTGGAAGTCCCATGGCCAACGTCTGTGTTGCAGATATGGGTAAATTTAATGCTGGGCAAGTGTGTTTTATGTTCTATTCCAAGGACAAATACAATTTCACTATGTGATGATGTAGTGAAACTAGAAATTTAATAACCATATTATGACAATCTTTTGAATAACAAACTCAGTGTGTTTGGTATAACTTAATGAATTATCAAGGACTGAAAAAACTAGATTATTTAATTCATAACATTCATAACGTAAGTAAGAAACAGTGACCATCGCTTAAGATGATGACAATTTCACAATATCTGAGCATAACCTAAGTTATCTTAGTGTAATTTATAGGATAGAGTATCAGTATGGTGAAAAGAATTCAGCTTAAATTTCCCTGTACCGTAATTCCCCCATCCTTATGCGCACTCATGGCCGCACTGAATACCCTTACTTCTTGTGTTCGTCCAGTTGCCCAAATAGCCGATGGCTACTTATATCACTAAACTGCTACAACATTGATCTCAAATTGGCTTCTTAAATTAACATTAATTATTTATAAAATAAGCGGATTTTTACACTTTCCATGCAAGCATTCCAAATAACATGCATTTTGGCTACTATTTCACATTTGACGTCACTTATAAGCTTACTTCTTGTGTTCGTCCTTGAGTTTCTCGTAGTTAGTCTTGTGCATCTGGCTCCTCATCTTCTCGTCTGCCAGCAGCTTCTGCAGCTCCGTCTCCTGTACCAGCTTGGGCACCTGCTGGGCACCGGGCGACATGGGCGGGCGACCTAGCGGGCCCCCAGTTCCCGGGAAACTCAGGTTCATCTCGCTACCCTGAATGTAAGATTGCGTGTTATCATATGGTTTAGATCTATATCTCATTTGCTTCAGTGATAATTTTAGAAATCTCACCTGATCCGCATGCAAATATTGTTCAATGAAAGAGAACTAGCTTATTAAATATTGAATTGACTCATGCACAAGTGAAGATAATAATTTTAATAAACACAGTTGAAATTATATCACAACATAAAGCTAGACATGAATTATATTTTTTTAATTGTTGCCAATTTATGAAGAGCCTAGTAAGTGTGTTTACAATTGTACATTCACTTCAAAATTAAAAAAACATATTTAAGAATTCTTTTCTCATTTGGTATGCATTTACCCTCAACAAAATTAACAACAATATTTCTTAAAAACAGTTATAAATAAACATTTTTTACTTTAATAGGTGTAAATGCCATTTTCTTTTCTTTTTATTTTACAATTTAAGTTCAGCTTATCACAAGATGAAGTATTTCCCTTTTTCATAAATCAAGGGACTAAATTCATAATGTATTGCTCCAGCCACAAAAAAAAACTAAAATGCTGACATTTTAAATCTACATATATAGCATTTTAATGTGAAATAACTGTGAGCTCAGTAGTTCACAATGTTTGCATTCAAATGACAAACTGGCAAAGATGTGCTGACAGGTCAGTGACATGTCAACACTGCTCAAACTGTATGTCACACATCTGATTGCCAACAACTACTTGCATGTTCTTACAAAAAAATGAGCCAATTAAATTTCATAGGCAATATATTACACCCTGAACAACTTGCACATGTTATATAAATAATACATGGTTTCTAACAGAACTTATGTATTCAAATATTAATGCAAATAAAACACACTGGAATATGATCAAAGAGCATTTTTTTCTTCAATTGGGGAGAACGACCTATACCCTTGAAAGTGGGAAAATAAGTTTGAATTGGGAACAATTAATTGTTTTATATTGCAATATGGAATTATTGATGATTAATTTCACATAAACAGTTCATTTAAAACATAAACTCATCTGTAAAATTAATACTTCAATGGCTCTTGTTCAAATATTTATGGTAAGTATCTTTTTCCCAAATACAGTCCAAATATTCCCTTATATTGTTAGAATTTTTTATGTAGGGTGGGTATAGTAAAGTAGTAAGGTGAAGTGTGAGGGTGTGGTGGTCATTTGCGTTTTTGAGTTATTGTCTGACAACCACCTGGTGGACGGACCGACCGACCTACCGACCGACATGAGCAAAGCAATATACCCCCTCTTCTTCGAAGGGGGGCATAAAAATAGGGGGGGGGGGCACGGGGGATGTTATGGCATTTTTAGCAAAATTTAATAATTTTACCTTGAGAGTCAAGATCATTCAAAGGTCAAGGTAAAATTCAACTTGCCAGGTACAGTAACCTCATGATAGCATGAAAGTATTTGAAGTTTGAAAGCAATAGCCTTGATACTTTAGAAGTAAAGTGGATCGAAACACAAAATTTAACCATATATTCAAAGTTACTAAGTCAAAAAAGGGCCATAATTCCGTAAAAATGACAACCAGAGTTATGCAACTTGTCCTTTTACTGTACCCTTATGATAGTTTGTGAGTGTTCCAAGTATGAAAGCAATATCTATGATAGTTTAAGGGTAAAGTGGACCAAAACACAAAACTTAACACATTTTTCAATTTTCTAAGTATAAAGGGCCCATAATTCCGTCCAAATGCCAGTCAGAGTTACATAACTTTGCCTGCACAGTCCCCTTATGATAGTTAATAAGTGTTGCAAGTATGAAAGCAATAGCTTTGATATTGGAGGAATAAAGTGGACCTAAACACAAAACTTAACCAAAATTTTCAATTTTCTAAGTATAAAAAGGGCACATAATTCTGTCAAAATTAACGCCAGAGTTATCTAACTTTGCCTTCCCAGTCCCCTCATGATAGTAAGTAAGTGTACCAAGTTTGAATGCAATAGCATTGATACTTTCTGAGAAAAGTGGACCTAAACGCAAAACTTAACCGGACACCGACGCCAAAGCCGACACCAAGGTGATGACAATAGCTCATAATTTTTTTTCAAAAAATAGATCAGCTTAACAAATGACAGCTATAAAATCAGCCCCAACAACCCGGGGCCATACAATTTTATGTCAAATTTGCTACTTACACAGAGACCCCTCCAACATTCATGCACTGTCAATTACAATTAGTAAAGCTGATATCAACTACACACAGGGCAACAAATAACATTTAATCTCAATAAGCTTTTACTACCAGCTCTTTGTAGCAATTTGTTTTTTCCTTCAAAACTATTTTTTAATTATTTTTTGACAATTTTATGAAAACTTTCTCCTCTGCATCCTTGTGTTTGGTACTCTTATTGGACTTAACTATTGTGTCCTTTTGAATATTGCATGATCCAGCCCTAGCCAGTAGCCAATACTGTTTTAACATTATCCTTCATACCAAAGTTGCATTTAAGGCGCATTTCCAAACCTTTTACATCAATCACAAGCTAGGGAAAATGATCTATTAACAATATTTTTTGTTTTTCAGAAATAGCATTGCCACAGTGTTTTGCACCGAATATATTAGAATCTATCACCAGCTGTGCGATTAACACTGAGAGTAAAGCTCTTCACAATGTCTTCTTCCAAATGATTCGGGTCGTGTAACAAATTGTAAAACATTTGGCACACATGCAGATAATTCAAGTTGATTAGCAGCCGACATTTTCCAGCATTTTAATGACAGAAGCAAATGTTGTAATAGAAACCGGCCCGAACCTGTGTCTATCTTATAAACTTATAATAAGTTATATGGAAAATTGACGAAAATATTTCATTGGAAGCTTCTGGTGAACGACATTCCCTCTGGTGCTTTGGACATATTTTAACATGTATTCACTTTAGTTTTGTGATATAGCTGTCACAGTTTTTCTCTAAGAAAAAAAATGAAGGAAAGGAATGTGGGTGCCCATGAAATTAGAAGTTTAAATTTTACTTTTAAGGAACCCAAATTTAATTGTCCACCTTAGCGAATATATTTAATTAAATTTACTTTCTTTCACAAATAAAGCATGAGTCATGTAATTTAATGGTTCATAAATACCAATTTCCATGTGTAAACAATGCAATATAAAATATTTTTGAAACAGTTAATAGCTTAAAGTTTATGATACATTGTGTAGTAGTCAACATAAATCTACTCAGCTGGAACCTCAAGCAATTTCTGATCCAGCTTTTTCTTCAAGTACAAATCTGAATGGCTGAAAAAGGAAAGTTATCCCATAGACAGTTGCTGGGGACTGAAAAACAATATTAAAAGCATAACAGAGCTGAAATACCAGTGTGTTTTTTTACTTATAGGGGATTGGTGGCGGGGCCCGTCCAAAGGGGAAAAAATGCGTTGTTTTTTAGGAAAAGGGGAAAATTAAAAATTCACTCTTTTATATGTAATGATATTTATTATATGAATACACATGTTTGTACGAATATAATATTCAAAGCACAATGTCTCTGTCTTTTTTCTGAAATATATATCAATGATTTTGTTCAACATTAGTTTCAGACAGTTCAGCCTTCATGCAGAGTTTCAGTTTTCTTAGCCATTTTGAGTCGAATTGAGTTTTTTAAACCAATTAAATGGCAAATTTGAGCATTTTTTATCAATAAAATGGACCAAATTGGAATGTTTTTATCAACAAATATTGACACAATATAGATACATCAGGCCTTTTCCTGGCTATTTTGGGAGACAAATGCAATTCATGTGAAAAGTCCACTGATTAGGAAAAAACTAACCTAATTTATATAACACTTTATAATAATTAAAAATCATATAAAAATTATAGTAATATACTTTGTTAGTTATTTATGAAATAAATTTGAGATATATTTGTCATGATTATGAAACAGTTCTTTCTAAAAAAAAAAAAAAATTTTTTTTTTTTTTTACTTCTGGAGGGGATTTTTTTACAAAATGGGGGAAAAATATATACTCTTTTTTGAGTGGAATGGGGCCGAATATCGGCCCCGAAATTGCCATAAAAAAAACACTGAATACCTTGTATATTTAAAGAAATTATATTGTTAAACCAGAGCTGACATACCTTGTATATTTCAACAAATTATATTTTTAAACCAACATGTGATATTTCTTTTATACCTAATGATAAAATATGACATTTCTGCAGTGAAATAACAGCAGTGATATTAACACAATTGTTCTTTTCACCGATGAAAAGAACAAATTTTCGGAATTCCTTTTTCTATTTTTAGATTATCATATCAAGACGTACATCCCTTGTTTATATCCTTCTTAATAATTTTTCTATATTAACGAGTGAAACAAAATCGATATTCCACCGAATCCAAACGTTGTCTTTCAGTTTTATGCTTTTTTACCGTTTATTTACATTGTAAAAGAGTTTAACTGTACAGGTTTTTTTGGCCCAATTTTATAGCCGAAATTCGGCAATGTTCCCAATCCCAAAAAGTATACTATTTTTCCCAAACGTGGCAAAAAATTCCAATTTCCAAAAAAAATTATTTTTTTAGAAAGAAGTGTCTAATGAGTATTTTATCTCAATTTTAATTCAATTACATCTAACAAAGTATTATATGATTTTGTTCTTTTAATTTGAATGATTATAAAGAGTTATATCAAATTCAGTATGATGAATTTATTTTCCCAATTTCATGAAAATGCCGATAAAATTCCCAATTCCAAAGCCATGGGCTATCTTCCCAAAAAGTGGAAAAAAAACCTGCTGAATAATTACCCTGGAATAATGACATAATTTCGTCAACAAAATGACGTCATTTCGTCAACAAAATTATGTCATATCAATGTATTGAGGCACACCACGAGAGACACTCCGAGAAAGGGTAACTTTTCAGCAAAAGGGAAACAGCTGTCAATTATTTTCTTGAAAAAGGGGCATAAAAGAAACAGGAAATTTGTTCACGTCAGTGTAAAATCATTTTGTCATTTCACTCGTGATCATAGCAAAAATTCGTGAAAATATATTTTCTATGATCACTGGTGAAATAACAAACAGTCTTACACTGACATGAACCAATATCCTCTATATCTTTTTTGCAATCACAAAACACACTCTTATGCTCAGTCTGACAAGTTTTTTTATTGCAACGAATTTCATGAAATGTCGTTTTCAAGTGGAATCCCATATTTTCTGTGATAAATGAGTGGAATATTAGTAACGGAAACATATCACTTAATGTCAAGGACTGAATTTAATTACCAACCAACCTTGCTGTATCAGCAAAGGAGACATATCTTCATGTAAAAGGCCCTATAAATGCATTAAGAGCATTGACATCATAAGAATTGATGAACATATTATTATTACATTTTTGCAGATGCAGGTTCAATCGACAATTATTTGATGGAATTTGTGTTGTGTTCACATCACTTATGCTTGTTTAAATTTAGAATCGCTTAAATAAGTAATATAAGAAATAAACATGGCAAGTCAGATGATTGTTCCCTTACTTTCTGAGTGTCATGGAATTAAAAACAAGTTAACAGGGCATCCCTTAGACAGGGTTAAAGGCAGGAAATTATAATATGCTTCAGTGGCCTTTGGGAAACCCTGGTGTCAGAATGTAGTAAGAGAGCACAACTTTGTTGTTTCTGATCACCAATTTTATGTGGATAACTTCATTCGGATAGGTGTGCATTATATAGGATGTAAAGAAATAAAGATTGTTATGTTAAAAGGCACCGCAGCCTTGAATTTTGGTAGTTGCAATAATCCAACTCCCAGCTATTGATCCTACGGATCGCTGGGAGTTGCAACTGATTACATGTTTATTCATGTAGAGATTCCGCCCAGAATTTAATAGTAAATATTAGCCACATAAACTATTTTCTGACATAAATAAACACAAATAGATTGAAATATATCCATAATGTGCAAATTAAAATAACTTACATGATATGGTATGCTCACATAACATTGTCAATTGATATTAATACAAAGTTTCAAACATGTCAACGGTTCATTTAAATGTGTATGTTTTTGCAATCGACAAAGCCAAGCCAAGTATTCCGAATCCGAAAATATGCTATTGTCTATCTAAGGAATGCATCGGCGAGATAGATCTCTTGTCTAATGTACCAATTGTACAATATATCGACTATCTCTGGAAAATCTGTAAGATTGATCAAATTGTCAATTCAAAACTCAACTTTACTGGTTGATAACGGTTTTTGTATAAAGTTTTTGTTTTGAGTATTTCTCAACAAGGCACAAATCACTTTCAAATTGAGATCTGTGATAACAGGTCAGGGATTTCAATAGATTTTAAAAACCAGGAGTCAATCATTGACCCCTGGACTGAAATTTTGAGGAGTCAAATTGAAAAATGCTGGGGTCAATTTTGAAGCGCGTTACCGGTAATTGTGTTTTTGTCTGTATTATTCAATTTTAAGATAAAAATATGCTCTAAGAGTAACATAATATCTTAAAGAGTTATATTGCTTTATTAAATAACAATAACATGATAAAAAACACAACATATTTTAATTAATTGGTACATTAAAATCTACTTCCTTTGAAAACATATAAGTCTTTTAAAACATTTAAGTTATTTAAGATATGTACCGGTAGCACCTTTTCATCACATATTTATCGTCATTATATTATCATCATCCCTATGATAGCTTTTCTAACAAAACACAATCAAAATGCATGGAACATCTAGTATATCTATTACTTTTTATCCGAATACTACCAGTGTTTTTTTTCACTTATAGGGGAATGGCGACGGGGCCCGTTTAAAGGGGAAAAAATGCGTCGTTTTTTAGGAAAAGGGGAAAATTAAAAATTCACTCTTTTATATGGAATGATATTTATTATATGAATTCACATGTTTGTATGAATTGAATATTATATTCACAGCAGAATGTCTCTGTCCTTTTTCTGAAATATATATCAATGATTTGTTCAACATTAGTTTCAGACAGTTCAACCTTCATGCACAGTCTCAGTTTTTTTAGCCATTTTGAGTTGAATTGAGTTTGTTTTTTTTAATTATTATGGCAAATTTGAGCATTTTTTATCAATAAAATGGACCAAATTGGAATGTTTTTATCAAAAAATATTCACACTGTCACAATATAGATACATCAGGCCTTTTCCTGGCCATTTTGGGAGAAAAATGCAATTCGTGTAAAAAGTCCACTGATTTGGAAAAAACTAATCTAATTTAATATAACACTTCATAATAATTAAAAATCATATAAGTTATAGTTATAAACTTTGTTAGTTATTTATGAAATAAATTTGAGATACATTTGGCCCCGAAATTGCCATAAAAAAACACTGACTACACATGTCCGAAATATGTTAGTATAAAAAATGAACTGTGATTCCAGTTTATATAAGATGGGTGTTACTTGTAATTATCGGTGGATTAACAAACTGACAAAACTCGCTGGACTTACTAGTGGATCTACGTAATTAATAGACCTTTGATCAATTTTGTTTTTTCTTTAATTACTTTTGCCGACTTACTTTAACCGTGCCGTCTGCAAGTCTGCAAATTCCTTGCAATTATTGGATGGTCAATCAATTGTCACGTAATCGCTGCTGCTTATTACCCAGTTAGTGAGCATGCACTATTTAGAAGGTAACTTGTATATTGGAGGAGATGAGATAAGATAAACAACGACCGGGGTATTCCCTCGATTATAGACCGAATTTCAAATACTGAAACATTAATTTCAATTAGGAGCACAGTGGGATTTATTACCATGGAACTCGAGATGTTAACTGACTGACGCACGGGTCAAATTTTCGATGTGTCAAAATGACGCATGACAGAAAAAATGGTTGCGTCAAAATCGAGTAATTTTTAATTTGCTTGCGTCAAAACGCAGGATTCTGCGTCTATTGAAATCCCTGCAGGTATTGTGTTTGTTACGATGTATTAGGTTGATTGAACTCAATATTATAGACATATATGAGAAAAAAAATTACATTAAAAAATCGGTTAACAAGAACAACTCTGAGCTGTTCTTATAATTTAAGCTCAGAGCATTCAAGAAGAACTATGAAGGATTAATATGTTTGATTAACGGTTGTCCCTTTCCAACCCTATCTATGGGGAAGGGATCTTTCTCTTGGGAGAATGAGCCTTTAATTAGGTCCTTTCTAAGGAAGGGAAAAAGCCGTGTGACTTGTAAACAATTTTGTTAGTTCCCCACCCGCTACATTTTCATGTCTGGACAAGACGTTATTTCGGATATATTCAAAATCGCGACATAAAAGTTCACAGCATTAATTAAATGCAATTATTTGATAACGAAAAGCAAAATTAAACATTTTGTTCAAACATTTGATATGCATGCAATTTCTGATAGCTTACCTATATTTACAAATGTCTACGATATTGCTAACATCTCTCGTTTAAACATGTCAACAATGGATTATGAGCATGCGCACTTCCGCGCTTCCTTTAAAACCGAAAGCAACTTTTGTTGTTGTTGTTGTTATATTTCAGATATTGAAACGTGGTTGTTATTTGCGTGTTCTGTTGTTCGACTGTTATTTAAAGATAAGAATTTATAATAACACAATGCCAAGTACTAGACCTTTTCTTCGCGAATAATAGTTCCCTGATTAACACAACCAAAGTCATTCCTGGAATCTCCGACCATGAGGCAGTCTATGTGGAAGCGAGTCTACAGCCCCACAAACTACCTCCAACAAAGAGGACAGTCTTTGTATACAACAAGGCTGACTATGATGGCGTCAGAACTGAACTGAGGCTACTAAATGAAGACTTGTACAGATCTCCCAGTGAATCAGTCGAAGTGTTATGGACTAATTTCAAGAATAAATTAAGGTTCATGTAGAGGCTTCATTTTGAAAAATCTGGGACCCCAAGCATTGAACTCAAATTTGACTAAAGGAAGAGTGCCACATTGAAAATGTATACATATATGCTTTAAAGGATTTTTTCCTTCAAACTGCTACCAATTTTGTACATCAACGTATCATACCATCCACAAAATCATTCAAAATACAAAGCGATTTTAACACTAAAATATACATTATTTTCAAAAATCTGAATCATGTTAATTCCACGTATTTCGGCGGAAAATTATATAACTAGTGAATAATATCGACATTGACGAGGGCAAGTTACGCTTAAATAGTAAATTTTTTTTACATATCTAGAAATATCAAAACTGGAACACATGTCATTTCATCACCATGGGGGCAGCCATTTGTAAATTCATAACATAGAAAGAAACATGCTAAAAACTAACTCATCGCCTAATTGACATTCCAAACGGTTGACGATGACAAATGCATTGGATTGTAATCTTTCCGTTGATGTTTGCAAACTGCACGATCAGACCTCATAAACACTCAAAAGAATAACTATGTAAGAAGCATTTCACCAATGTTTACAATTGTTGTCGAATCACCATACTTATATTATTGCGCATAAAATAGTACGCTTACAGACTGACAGAAAGATCGATAAGTAACTCCGTTAAATTCATCACGGTATACTATTCTATTGATAATATATAATAACACATCGCTTTAAAAATCTAAAAGGAGAAATAATTCTTTTAAACAAAGTTTTTAATAACGAAAGTGAAAACAACGGAAGTTAGATGGATATTCTGTGAGATGCACTTCGGCTCCAGAAAAACAATACAAATAAACTAAAAAAGACGTGTGGGGGACAATTTTCAGCTGGAAAATATTTGAAATAGGGTAAGTGATGATATCTCTACGTGGTCATTTCTGTTATTGAGTGCGATATCTTGCTGATTAATGTTAATAGTTGTTTTACTAGTTGCAAACCAACTGTCAAAATATGTTTGTGTTTTCTCAGGTATGTGTATACACATACCCGGTTTTCTCACTACTGCACGTGGTTTCGACCGATTTGTTTTGCACGTTTTTCTACGGAGCACAGCGATGGCCACGCTTTCAAAATGGGTAGAAGTAATCGAAATATAAAATCAATCGGTTTGCCAATTTCTTTATAATTCTTTACAATTTTATATGTCGTCTGCAATCTATTTCAATTTTAGATGGTTTAAATTTGCAATTTGGTTGAGAGGTAAATAACAAAATTGTTAAGCCTTTGAAAAAGAATTGTGACTCTTACTATCCACCATACATGGATTTTTAAAAAGTAGTTACGTTTTAGTTATTTTTAGAACTTTGTTTAGGAAATTTATCCAAAATAGGCAGTTGAATAAAAACTCATTTGTTGTTTTATGACAATAATTTTCTGTGAAATGTTGCTAACTTGACCTTGTATATGTATATAGCTTTGTATTTATTCAACTTAAGGTAGTGCATATCCTTCCTAACTTTAGATTGAGATTTTGTAAATTAGTGTAAAAATGTATTGGTTTTAAACCAAAATATGAATAAAGCACACACATATTGAATGTCAAAAATGTGTTTATGTTATTCTATCCGTCTTTAGCTTTAAAATGATATATAGTTTGACCATATTGTACCACATTGAATGAAGAAAAACCAAAGCGAATTTTTAATTAATTTTATCCCCCCCATGAACCTTAACAGCTTTGATGAATAAGTTCATTCCTGCAAAAGTGCTTAAAGACAGCTTCAAGCAAAAACCCTGGATAGACCGCAAAGTACGAGCCTCTATGAGGAAGAAGGCGAAACTGTACACAAAGATGAAGAAAACAGGAAAAGAGAAAGATATCAGTAAATATAGACTTTGTAAAAGAGCATCTCAGAAGTTAGAGAGAGAAACATACCAGAAATACGTTAACAACTTGATAAAAGAAGATGATCCAGACAGCACCAAACCTTCAAAACAGAAGAGATTTTGGAGTTTCATTAAATCCCTAAGGAAGGACAACACAGGTATCTCACAATTGAAGGATAACGGGAGGCTCATTGATGCTGCACGTGACAAGGCAAACATCCATAACCGTCAATACAAGTCGGTCTTCACAGACGAAACAGGAGGCGTTGTCCCAAACCCTGCAGGTACGCCCTACCCAGACATGCATGAGATTGATATCCAGGAGGAAGGCATCTTGAAGCTTCTCAAGAACTTTAACCACAGGAAAGCTTCAGGTCCTGACAATATATCGGCAAGGATACTGAAGGACTGTGCTGAAGACTTAGCCCCAATCATAACCCAAATCCATCTGCGAAGGAAGGGTACCACATGACTGGAGACAAGCCAACGTCACCGCCATCTAAAAGAAAGGATCTAGGCAAGATCCTGCCAATTATCGTCCGGTGTCCCTAACCAGCTTATATTGTAAGTTGCTTGAGCACGTTATCGTCAGCCAGACACTCAAGCACCTAGATAAGCATGCCATCCTTCACGACTGCCAGCGCGGTTTCCGAGCTACGAGAAGTTGCGAGACACAACTTCTAGCCCTCACCCACGATCTTGCAGAATCACTTGACAAGCGGATTCAAACAGACCTGATCATACTTGACTTAAGCAAGGCGTTTGACCGCGTGCCACACCAGCGTCTTCTCAAGAAAGTAAACCATTACGGTATAAGAGGAAACACCTTAGCTTGGATATCGTCCTTCTTACACGACAGGACACAGAGAGTTGTGGTCAACGGGCAACATTCAGAAGAGGTCCCAGTAGTCAGTGGTGTCCCTCAGGGTTCGGTATTAGGACCTCTAATGTTCCTAATCGTCAAGAGTTCGCCTTTTCGCCGATGACTGCATTCTTTACCGCCAGATCAAAACTGACCTTGATCGTCAGCTTCTCCAAGCAGACCTGGATGCACTAGCCAGATGGGAAGCCACCTGGGGTATGGACTTCCACCCACAGAAGTGCAGTGTGCTTCGAGTAACAAGGGCTACATCCAACCTTATACCATCTGAATACATACTGAACGGCATCAAACTATCGATCGACAAAACAACTAAATACCTAGGTGTGGATCTTGACTCAGAACTGTCTTGGAGGCATCACTATGACCGAGTTACCAAGAAAGCAAATAACATGCTCGGTTTCCTGCGGCGGAATCTGAGAAACACCTCTCAACAAACCAAGACAGATGCCTGCATCGCACTAGTTCGCTCCAGCGTAGAGTACTGCTGCACAGTATGGAGTCCACACTATGGAACTCACAAGTATCAGCTCGAGATGGTACAAAGTCGTGCAGCGCGCTTTATTACAAACAGATTCCACAATACAAGCAGTGTTGATAGTATGCTGGAAGAGTTAAACTGGGAAACCCTCGAAACATGCCGCACAAAACATCAACTTACAATGCTCTACCGCATAGTCAACAAGCTGGTTGACATTGATGCCAACAAGTACCTGACACCACGAAGGACAATGCCTAGACACCCGCACGGTTCCGGCTTCTTACTAGTCACTCCTACATCTGACACCTTCAAGTACAGATTTTTCCCACGTAGCATACCACTTTGGAACGATCTACCAGCATCCGTTGCTGAGGCCCCCTCTCTGGCTTCCTTGAAGAGTGGGCTTTCCAGCCTAACCTTCTAAGGGGACACCCTTCCAGTTACGAATTAAGCATTCAAATGACGGACTAGAGCTATGTTGGCGGGGCCTTGTGCCCTGATACCGTCACGGAAGCTAAATAGGTCTTGCCCTGATGGATGTAAAACGTAACTGGGGTCACTACTATACATTTTTATACTTTTATCTAGCTTTTTTTAACCAGGTTTTCCGAAGGAAAAAACTGGTTATTAGATTGGCGAATGCGGGCGGGCTGGCTGGCGGGCTGGCGGGCGGGCGGAACAAGCTTGTCCGGGCCATAACTATGTCGTTCATTGTCAGATTTTAAAATCATTTGGCACATTTGTTCACCAACATTGGACGGTGTGTCGCGCGAAATAATTACGTCGATATCTCCAAGGTCAAGGTCACACTTTGAGTTCAAAGGTCAAAAATGGCCATAAATGAGCTTGTCCTGGCCATAACTATGTCATTCATTGTGAGATTTTAAAATCATTTGGCACATTTGTTCACCATCATGGGACGGTGTGTCGCACGAAAGAATCACGTCAATATCTCCAATGTCAAGGTCGCCACGACTAAAAATAGATTTTTTTTAAAAACAAACTTACAAAGGGGGTTAATTTTGTTTGTTCATTTCAAAAGTTCAGTTTGAGTTTTCTCCCTTTATCAGATTTTTTTTTCACAATGAAAACCTGGTTTTGTGACAATTTTGTCCCTTTTCTACATTTACTATTGTAGCTTTACTCTTTACTTTAATATTTTCTTGCCTTGCGCACCGTCAAAGAAATGTCAATCCATGACAGTCTGATGATACCATGTAGATGTAGATGTAGACTTTCGGTATTAAACAATGACAGTGATAAAAATGATCATCAATAATTACAAAAACGATTTGGGACGGCCCCAACGGAGCGTATATAGCTAGCATTATTTTAGCTCTAGGCTCGGATATGATACATAAAAACGGGGGGTCCGGATGTCCTCCCCCGGAAATTTGTTAAATCCTTTAATGCCTGTGGTGAGATTTAAAGCATATCTAGACAAATAATAAGATAACAAATATATTATACGTATATGTAACGTGTTCGTCGTTTCTTCGGGATATATTCGGTGGCTCCAAACACCAGTGGTATGTTTCAACACACACAGATTTTCCTGGGGCTTTCCTTAGCCGTTTGATTAGATAATCAACTGCCTCAATTTAGACTGGAATCAATGAATATTTACACTATCATTGTATCATTGGTATAATGAACGTTTAATCACTTTACAAGCCGGTTTAACATGCCATGTGTGACTTGGGTCAACTTGTACTGACTTAGGTGTCTTGGGTTGGCTTGGGTTGACTTGGGTTGGCTTGGATCGACTTGGGTTGACTTAGGTGTCTTGGGTTTGCATGGGTCGACTTGGGTTGGCTCGGATCGACTTGGATCGTCTTGAGTTGACTTTGGTCGACTTGGGTCGTCTTGGGTCGACTTGGGTCGTCTTGACCTATATTAACGTGTCTGCAGAGTGTCCAATGGATGCGTTATGCAAGGAGGACAATCGGTCAGTGTTGTACAAGCGACAAAAAATAGAAGCTTGACAGACTCAGTCTGACCTACGAGACCTAACACGTGCACTAACTGGAATGAAAACCTTTGACCCGGACTTATATACGAGTCTCTAGGCTACCCAGCAAGCTATGGCATGTTGTGCGCAAAGTTGCCAGGGTCATCTCCACTCGAAAGTATCCAAAGTCACAGAGATGTCCCTTGCTCAGGCTGACCTGAGAGACCAGAAACGTGACTTATATTACCAGGAGACCTGTGCCCGGACTAGTATGAGTCTCAAGCTTACCCAGCATGCTATGGTATGTTATGCACAAAGTTGCTTGGGTCACCCCTACTCAATAGGCATCCAAAGTCACAGATACTTCCAATGGTATTTGGTCTCTAATTACTATAAAGTATTAAACGTTGTGTTCTGTTCGACGATCGAACGCAGACTGCTCGCTCCCCATAAAAGCAGCGCTTCATATACTGATATATATACCACGTGACCCGCTTGCTAAAGACATCACCCTACTATTTCATTTAAGCACAACCCTACCGTTTCAAACAGTAATTGTATAAAACTGTGGCTATATCATGAAATACATTTTTGCATCTTAATAACCGACTTGTATTATTAAATCATCAAATTATGTTCATAAACATACAATGATAAATCCAAAATACACACGCTATTTGCGTGGAACTTACCGAATAGTCGAATGCTTGCCCGCGGGAAATGTTCTTTCGTTTTGGTGTAAATAATAGAAAGAACTCAAAGAATAATGAACCTAAAGGATAAAGTACCGGCAAAAATCGTCACACTACTCACGCCTCCGATTTAAGCGTCCCGCTTACAAAACTCTGTCTAAGTGTGAAACAAATACGTCAACAACATCTTTTATTGACGAACGAAATACTACTCCCGGTTGTCATGTTAAAAGCAAATGTTATAACAAAACATGATATCTAATGCTAAATGAATGACTAGTATCCTGATCAGAAGAGAAAAACAAACATGAGTATGACCTGATGAATAATGATCAACTTGATAGTTCAACAATGAAAAGAAAGGGGAAAGAAAAAAACATTAACGCAACTGTAACAAAACAAACTGCACAGCTAACGTAAACAGTTCTAAAATCATCACTCTACTGGATTCTTTGAAGTATCCTTCGAAAATGCTGCTCGCATCGAACTACTACTGTTTTCTTCTCAGCCTTGTAGAATGCGTCCAATTCTACAACATGCCTAACAGCATCATTGAGACTGATCGGGCGTGCTTGCTTGGTACGAATACGTAACTCAGTGCTATGTAAAGAGTCGAGTTGAGTGATGCTTAAAGGTCGTCCCTATATATCCCACCGCTGCCACCAATTTTTGTAACGTGTTCGTCGTTTCTTCGGGATATATTCGGTGGCTCCAAACACCAGTGGTATGTTTCAACACACAGCTTTTCCTGGGGCTTTCCTTAGCCGTTTGATTAGATAATCAACTGCCTCAATTTAGACTGGAATCAATGAATATTTACACTATAAATGATTTGTAATTTTTGTATCATTGGTATGATGAACGTTTAATCACTTTACAAGCCGGTTTCATATGCCATGTGTGACTTGGGTCAACTTGGACTGACTTAGGTGTCTTGGTTGGCTTGGGTTGACTTGGGTCAACTTGGGTTGGCTTGGGTCGACTTGGGTTGACTTAGGTGTCTTGGGTTGGCTTGGGTCGACTTGGGTTGACTTGGGTCAACTTGAGTTGGCTTGGGTCGACTTGAGTTGACTCGGGTCGACTTGGGTCGTCTTGACCTATATTAACGTGTTTGCAGAGTGTCCAATGTATTTATGCAAGGAGGACAATCGGTCAGTGTTGTACAAGCGACAATGAGAAGCTTGACAGACTCAGTCTGACCTACGAGACTTAACACGTGCACTAACTGGAATGAAAACCTTTGACCCGGACTTATATACGAGTCTCTAGGCTACCCAGCAAAATATGGCATGTTGTGCGCAAAGTTGCCAGGGTCACCTCCACTCGAAAGTATCCAAAGTCACAGTGATGTCCCTTGCTCAGGCTGACCTGAGAGACCAGAAACTTGACTTATATTACCAAAGGAGACCTGTGCCCGGACTAGTATGAGTCTGAAGCTTACCCAGCAAGCTATGGTATGTTATGCGCAAAGTTGCTTGGGTCAACCCTACTCAATAGGCATCCAAAGTCACAGATACTTCCAATGGTATTTGGTCTCTAATTACTATAACGTATTAAACGTTGTGTTCTGTTCGACGATCGAACGCAGACTGCTCGCTCCTGTGTGTGTGTTGTTGTAGTTTATTTACAGGTCGTTCCCGCGTCTTCACAAATACATTTGGTATCGACCTGCCCTGTGATGTTTCAGGGGAGACAATCTCCAGATAAATTCTTGTCTGGACGCCTCCGCCAAGGGAGTGCAAGCACCGCTCTGCCTTTATGGCCCCTCTCGCTGTCACCGGCTGTCGTCTTCATCCCCGAGACGGTTTCCCCGGCGCGTTGAGCGCACTAGGTACCGCCGCCCCGGGGTCCCTCTTTAAAGCCACACCCTCGATGTTCAAGAGTTCCCTCCCATAACGAAGGAACCCCGAGTCCGTCCCGTATGTCCTTCCACTGGTGGTCTTGCTGTCCCGCCGTACCCGTCCCTCTACAGACGGGACCTCTGGACCGGTACGGGCAGGCGAGCTCTCGACGATAAACAGCGGATTGGTCAGATCCGCTGCATCCTGGAGAAGACAGCAGTTTCAGCAGTGAAGAAGACGTCCGGCTCGAGGGTGACGGACTCAGCTGGATTTGCTGAGCCATCCGCAGGAGATCAAGCCGCGAGAATCAATCTTCTGCAGGAGGCTCCTGGCCTCGGTCGCGACGAGCACGCTCCAGCTGCTGACCGAGGACTGCTCGCTCCCCATAAGAGCAGCGCTTTATATACTGATATATATATATATATATATATATATATATATATATATATATATATATATATATATATATATATATATATATATATAATAAAAGTAAAAACACGTGTCTGGGATTTTAAATATATATTGATTTAGCCAACGCGTTTCGCATAGCTCATCAGGGCATAATACAATATATTACAACGTCAAAATGTCATGGAGATAACGTCATATCAATTATGACGTCATAACGTCAATAAATATTAAATGAAATTTAATTTGGGTTTAAATGCATGTATAAAATGTTGTTCTTTTGCTAACCTAGCTGAAATATTGTTCGAAAATAGCTTATAAAATGGAAATATTTTAAATTTTGGTTCATTATGTGAACATTCATCTAAATGTTTACTTAAAGGCATCTGTCTTGTTGAGGGGTCTCGCATTTGTTGTTCATGGACAGATCGCCTATTTCTAAGTTTATCGCCAGTTTGGCCTATATAATATTGTTTGCATCCATTGCATAATAATACATAAATCACATTTTGTATATCACATGACATATTAGTTTTTATTTTGAACATTTTGCCATTAAAATCAAAAGAATTCCCTTCAATAATATAACCACACAGGGCGCATCTAGAGTCATTACATTTGGATACTCTTGGTTCTTGAGATGAAAAGTAAGATTTGGTTAACAGACGTTTTAAATTAGGTGGCTGTCGCTTACATTTTATTATCTTCTGATTTGAAATTATTTTATTCATAACCGGGTCTGTTTGTAAAATGTCAATGTTGTTTTTTAATACGCCAAACAGTTCTTTATTTTTTGGATTTTGTGTTGAAATAAATGGAATTATATTACTCTTGTCTTTTTGTGTTGATTTTGAAAGTAATTCATGTTTAGGGATGGAAAGTGCTTTTTTAATACCTGTATTTATAATAGATTGTGGATATTTTCTTTGAATAAGTGAATGCTTAAGTTCATTTAAACGTTTTAGTTTAAGTTTATCATTCGAAACTATGGTGCAGATCCGTTTCGCTAAAGTGAAAGGAATATTTATCTTTGTGTGTTTATTATGACACGAGGTAAAATTAAGATATTGTTTAGAATCAGTTTCTTTGTAATATATATCAGTATTAATTTCAGTATTGTTTTTTATAATCAATATATCAAGAAATGGTAACTCGAGTGTGCTTGTTTGCATTGTAAACTTGATATCCAAATGTAAGTTGTTTAAAATAGTATAAAAGTTTTGAAGTTCATAGGGAAATTTTGTCCAGAAAATAAAGCAATCGTCTAGAAATCTTTTCCAAAATGTTTTTATAAAAGAAAGAAATTCATCATTATAAATTGATCCAATTCTTGCATATAGTTTTTGTTCCAAAAAAGCGTTGGCTAAATCAATATATATTTAAAATCCCAGACACGTGTTTTTACTTTTATTATATAATATTCACAATCTGGATTATTACATTTTACTTATATAACTATATATATATATATATATATATATATATATATATATATATATATATATATATATACCACGTGACCCGCTTGCTAAAGACATCACCCTACTATTTCATGTAAACACAATCCTACCGTTTCAAACAGTAATTGTATAATACTGTGGCTATATTATAAAATACATATTGTGCATCTTAATAACCGACTTGTATTATTAAATCATCAAATTATGTACATAAAAATACAATGATCAATCCAAAATACACACGCTATTTGCGTGGAACTTACCGACTAGTCGAATGCTTGCCCGCGGGAAATGTACTTTCGTTTTGGTGTAAATAATAGGAAAGAACTCAAAGAATAATGAACCTAGGAAAAAACTCAAAGAATAATGAACCTAAAGGATAAAGTACCGGCAAAAATCGTCACATATATAATATAAGGCCCGGGGGGGGGGGATAACTTTCCAAATTTAAGGGTAGGGTGTCCCGCTGAGACTTCCGAAATGTGACCCATTTTTATACCGGAACTCTGATAAAGTAGACCCATTTTGATACAAGATTTTTGAAAAAGCATACCCATTTGTATACGATACCATTGAAAAAGTGGACCCATTTTAATACTAGACGTTTGATAAACTGGACCCATTTAAACACTAGAATTTTATAAAGTGGACACATTTCATACTTGAATTTTAATCTCTTTCATGTCAATGCAGTATACTAATGGAATTTGCTATTATATCTTTCCCGCTACTGAAATTTTCCTTTTTGATACCCGGCCATTTATATACAAGAATGACATTGATCATACCCATTTTGGTACTGATACTTTCAAATCTATATGCATTTATATAAAAGCAAAAAATTCTGATTTCAATACCCATATCTATATTGAGATGCTCAAAACCATACCCATATCTATAATTTTAGTCGAAAAACACATCCCATAAAATCGGCACACCCCTATATACCCGTATATAGGAGGTTACCCACCCCCCCCCCCCCCCCCCCCCCGGGATATAAGGCCTGTTTTTCTTTGATATTTTACTGTTTTATATCAATGTCAGAGAACTACATTTAACTGTATTATCTTTATACCAGAAAACTAAATTTTAAAACAATATGGAACAGAGAAACATTATTTAAAGGTGTAACACTCCACTTATTCACAAGTTAAACCATGGGAATTCTTTCCAATAAAACTGTATGCATGTCTTTAACGGCACCGTAACGTGTTGAGGGTAAAACTTACTTATATCTATTACACTAATTGTTCTAACAAGTGCATCAATTACATGAAATCAATATTTCTACACTTAACCGAGGCAAATGTGTCGACATGGTGCTTCTCATGTACGATTTGATACGTGGCATAGAACTGAAGGAACGCTCAGATATGTCCGTTGAACACGACCAGAATCCATTGTCTGAGGATTATGTCAATATAAAATGAAGATTTCTAACACCTCACGCCATTCGGGGTCAACCGTTTAATGCGTTTTCCGAAGTTGAAGCATTTGTATTTTTTCACGTTTCAATAACATTTTAGATCCGGGCTTGCTGTGCCTAATAGCAGCTACGCCCCTGTCTAGAGTCCGTGTTTGGGCCTATGATATGAGAAAGTCTACAAAAAAAAAATGAGAGATTTTTTTAGATTTACAGAAAGTTGTTTTTAAAAGACAAGAAGCAGA